>NW_021228816.1:0-682 GCF_002162155.2 Triticum dicoccoides | reverse complement strand
TTTTGGCACCTAAAATTATAAATATTCTGCTCTCGTACGGCCGACTATGATATCATGGCCGACAATTTGTTTGTTTTGCACGAAAAAAAATGTGCAAGTTTTGAAAATCAATGTCTCCAACTCGTAACTTAGATTGTCCATTCAATTCAAATATGGATCATTGAGCTACTACAAGCAAATACCATCATACGGTCCAATTCAAATGAAATTCCAAATGTGTTTATCCTAAATATGATGACAAAAGCCAAAATGTGTATGTGTATGAATAAAGTGGATGATTATAAAGTTTGAACATGCCCGTATGTGTATATCTCTAGGTTTGATATATGAATTTGAAATCACGAAATCCCGGCTTAAAAAATGTACCTCCGTTTAAATGAATTACAAAAGCTAATGATGGAGTCGAATTCCAAAATTCCAATCTTAGGTTTGTAATTCTGGTACATCAAGGTATGTCACGCATGTTCAAAAGTATTGTTAGCTCATAGTACACACTGTGAAACAAATGGATCAACCATGAGTGCACAATATCTGAATTGCGCTAAAGTCCCTCAAATATAGACACCTCACTCTTTATCTGAAGTCAACCCCCCCACCACCACACACACACACACAGAGAGAAGTCATTCTCTCCCCCAAACACCAACACACGAGCACAATAACACACCTCTCTCTTGTAAAG
>NW_021228815.1:0-723 GCF_002162155.2 Triticum dicoccoides | reverse complement strand
GTGTTGGCTAAAGATCAATCAAAGACTACTTTTACATGCCCTTTTGGTACTTTTGCTTATAGACGTGTGCCTTTTGGTTTATGTAATGCACCTGCTACCTTTCAAAGATGCATGATGGCTATTTTCTCTGACTTTTATGAAAAAATTGTGAGGTTTTCATGGACGATTTTTCCGTCTATGGTTCCTCTTTTGATGATTGCTTGAGCAATCTTGCTCGAGTTTTACAAAGATGTGAAGAAACGAATCTTGTCTTGAATTGGGAAAAGTGCCACTTTATGGTTAATGAAGGTATTGTCTTGGGGCACAAAGTTTCTGAAAGAGGTATTGAAGTTGATAAAGCCAAAGTTGATGCTATTGAAAAGATGCCATGTCCCAAGGACATCAAAGGTATAAGAAGTTTCCTTGGTCGCGCAGGATTTTATAGGAGCTTCATTAAGGACTTCTCAAAAATTTCTCGGCCTCTGACTAACTTATTACAAAAAGATGTACCATTTGTCTTTGATGATGATTGTGTAGAAGCATTTGAAATACTTAAGAAAGCATTAGTCTCTGCACCTGTTGTTCAGCCACCTGATTGGAATTTACCCTTTGAAATTATGTGTGATGCTAGTGATTATGTTGTAGGTGCTGTTCTAGGGCAAAGAGTTGATAAGAAATTAAATGTAATCCATTATGCTAGTAAGACTCTAGATAATGCTCAAAGAAATTATGCTACTACCAAAA
>NW_021228814.1:0-3325 GCF_002162155.2 Triticum dicoccoides | reverse complement strand
AGTCATATTTGTTTTGATATATGTTGATAATATTATAGTTGTTAGTTCTTCATTAAGTGCTACTAATGCTCTACTTCATGATTTAAGTTCAGAGTTTGCCTTGAAAGATCTTGGTGATTTACACTTCTTCCTGGGCATTGAGGTGAAGAAGATTCCAGATGGCATAGTAATGAATCAGGAAAAATATGCTACTGAGCTTCTGACTCGCATGAGGATGAAGGATTGTAAGCCTTCACCTACACCATTGTCCTCTTCAGAAAAATTGTCAGCCTTTGAAGGGGAGCCTCTAAAGGAAGAAGAGATCACAAGGTACAGGAGTGTTGTGGGTGCCTTACAGTACTTAACATTGACAAGACCAGATATATCATTTGCTGTTAACAAGGTTTGTCAGTATCTACATGCACCTACTACTGTACACTGGACAACTGTTAAAAGAATTGTACGATATATAAAATACACTGTAAGCCTAGGACTCCACTTTAAATGTTCCAGCTCCACTCTTGTTAGTGCCTTTTCTGATGCTGACTGGGCAGGATGCAGTGATGACAGGAGGTCAACTGGAGGATTTGCGATATTCTTTGGTCCTAATCTTATTTCTTGGAGTGCCAGGAAACAGGCTACAGTGTCAAGATCAAGTACAGAGGCTGAATATAAGTCACTAGCCAATGCAACTGCTGAGATCATTTGGGTGGAATCATTACTTAATGAGTTGGGTGTTAAGCAACACCGCATTTCATGTTTATGGTGTGATAATTTGGGAGCCACTTATCTCTCTGCTAACCCAGTGTTTCATGGAAGAACTAAACACATTGAAGTTGATTTTCATTTTGTGAGAGAAAGGGTTGCAGAAAAGAAATTGGACATCAGATTTATTCCCTCCAAAGATCAGGTAGCAGATGGCTTCACCAAGGCATTGTCAATCAAACCATTTGAGGAGTTCAAGAGGAATCTTAATATAGGATAGTTGAGATTAAGGGAGGGTGTTAGAAATAGAGATAGAACTACCTATTGTAATCTCAACAAACTCTATTCTCTCTCTCTCCCGTAGCTTATCTCCTCCTCTCTGTAACAACCGAATCGTAGATCGATCGGTATTGCCTTGTAAGCCACGACAGGGGCTATTCCTGTCTTGTATCAATATAAACCAACGCGGCTCCTCATTGAAGAGTAGGAACGCTTCCATCTAACAGTGGGCACGAGGTGTGGGGCAGAGCCGGTTGTGGGCATCGGGGTGCTAGAGACGGACAAGAAAATGGCCGGCAGGAACAAGAGCTTCACGGTCATGGCTGGGGTAGGTGAGGAGGAAAGAGGAGAGTATAAAAGGAATGAGATAAGGATGGAAGGGAGAGTGCGGGCGACCGCTTTGGATGGGGAGATATGGTTCCACCAGGCATGTGTCATGACTCGTGTGCGGGGTGAGCGTGACCGGTGGAAACTCGGGCCGGCATGCCGATTTCAAATGTTTCCCTTTCTACTGTCACTTACAATATGGGACCACCTGTCATATGCATCTCCTCAACGGCGAGCACGGCCGCGGTGCCAGTGTCCATCGACGGATTGTTGGCACTGTCCAGATTAACCACGCTCTACACCTCGATTATTATGAAAAGACAAGAAAAATATCATGCATCACAAGGCCTGTTGCAATCCATCCGTGTCCAGCGTCTTGCGTGCGTGTATCCAGAAGAGATCAGCTAATCAACCAAACCAGACTCGTGTGTTGGAATTTCCCAAGGATCGAACACACGATCGCACTGCAGCTCGACGGGTCGTGTACGCGCAACTCGCCTCGACGTATACGAACTAGCTGTAGCTTGATATCTCGCCGGCGCTCACGCAAACACCGGGACCAGAACACACGCACACGAACGCAGCAACTCAAAGTTGGCCCGAGGCACGTGTCGTGCCTCGTAATAATCTCTTTATTGCTTTTCGCTTTTCTGGTACAAAACTCACGCACCCTGCCCATGTATATATAGGTGCAGGAAGCCAGGAACCAACTCACGCCACCGACCCAAACTACCTTTTCCTAACTTATACGGACTAATACTCGTACACAAACCAACACTAGAAGAACGCCCGTGCGTTGCAACGGGGCCACATTAATTTTAAGAGTTCAATATTACGACATTGACGACCTTTTTTACCATCAAATCCTCACACACACACAGACACACACTCTCCCTCCCTCTTCCTCACTCTCTATCCCCCTCTCCCTCTCTCTCTAACACACACACATATCCATTTTATTGGGTATGGGACCATAATCCATCTATTTCACACATGCACGCTAGTGCAGAACAATATGGATTATGTGTATTATATTTGCCACCAGAACTGAGAGAATTAATTTCATGTAAATCGACCAGCCACAGCTCCAAGAATACGCGGACGAGGTGGCTCGGGTCGGTGTTGGCGCCGTCCAGGGCGGGCCACAGGCCCGCTTCCAAGTGCACGTGCAATGCACGTCTTCACAAATATTATAACCAGATGTGAGAAATCACATGCATAGAAAAGACATTCTGATAGCAATCCAAATACCATACTCAATTGAATACCTAACCTGGACAATACTCTTTTTTCTATGCGCCAGAAAAAATGGAATAGCAAAGCTAAGTATACCTACATACGCTCAGATTATATATAAGAATCTTGGGTGAACAATTGCAAGAAAGCACTAAGCAACGATAAATTTAAATAAAAAATCCAGTAACTATGCAGGCAACAGGCTTGTTACAACATAGAGAGATAGGAAAATGTCACCTCCAGTAATGTAGCGCAAAGGAGTGGAACGAAGCATGAATGAGCGGTTGTCTGTTATTCTCCATGTACATGGATCAGCAGTAGAGGCCAAGTATATAAGTACTTGACCGAACTCCACTCTTCGTGTACGGAGAGCCATGTCACCTTCTCGCCGCTGCAGCATGGGAGGACGGCTGGTTCACGTGACTCTCCAGCTGGGGGATCCATGGTGGCTGACCGTCGAGCTCGAGGCAGAGAAGTTGAGGGCAGTAGTGGCGAGATCCATGCCGGCCAACCGGGCGAAGAGGAGGTCGTCGGGGAGGGACACATCGGCAAGATCGGGTCACCACGCGACCTGAGGAGCAACAGTGATCTCCACAAGCTGTACGCCGACGGCGTGCTCCATCCCTTGCGATGGGGTGACCATGGCGGTGGCCACAACTCCTCATGCTCGCCTCGATCTCGGCTACACACCCTGAGTGTAGGAGGCAACAACGACCTCGACGAAATCATGGCCTCCATCCCGGAACGCAATCATGTCGCTCTAAATAAATGGATTCAATCATGTGACTCTAATTACTTC
>NW_021228813.1:0-396 GCF_002162155.2 Triticum dicoccoides | reverse complement strand
GCTTGCTCGGCGGAGGTCTGTTTCGCGACGTGGAGGTAGTCGTTGTTGTTGTTGTTGGAGAGGTGCGTTAGGTGCAGCGGGTGGTGGTGGTGCAAGACGCGCGAGCAATTCATTAAACTTGTTATCGAGCTTTGTTTCGAACGTCTTCTCAAGGCCAGTGATCTTCTCCATGGCCTCATCAAAATTGTTCAGCACATCTTGCACCTGTTCAGTCATCATTTGCTGAAACTTATCATGAAGCTCCTTGTTCGATAAATTTTCCCAGTCAATCTCGTCGGCTTGTGATCCTGGCATGGTTAGCAGCAATAGAAACACACAGGAATATGATCCTACAGACTACGAACAAGTGGTGGTGGTGGGTGTCACAAATCCGTCAAGCAAAACTCAAATTCTTAC
>NW_021228812.1:0-399 GCF_002162155.2 Triticum dicoccoides | reverse complement strand
TTTCCTACGTAACACCAAGATCTATCTATGGAGAGACCAGCAACGAGTAGAAAGGAGAGGAGAGTTTGCATCTACATACCCTTGTAGATCGCTAAGCGGAAGCGTTCAAGTGAACGGGGTTGATGGAGTCGTACTCGTCGTGATTCAGATCACCGATGATCAAGTGCCGAACGGACAGCACCTCCGTGTTCAACACACGTACAGCCCGGTGACGTCTCCCACGCCTTGATCCAGCAAGGGGAGAGGGAGAGGTTGAGGAAGACTCCATCCAACAGCAGCACAACGGCGTGGTGGTGATGGAGGAGCGTGGCAATCCTGCAGGGCTTCGCCGAGCACCTACGGGAGAGGAGATGTGTCACGGGAGGGAGAGGGAGGCAACCAAAGGCCTTAGGTATGATT
>NW_021228811.1:0-736 GCF_002162155.2 Triticum dicoccoides | reverse complement strand
GTGCTCAGGAGGCGGCGGAGAGGCGTATCTCCCTCTGCACGGAGGAGGAGGCGGACATTCGGAGAGGCGGTTTTCGCTGATGAGATCAGCGAGGCAGCTTGCCACGCAGGCGACTTCCGCGCCCTGCAGCGCGTCAGCGCAAACGCCATCAGGCGTGCCGGGCTGGCTGCGGTCGCCAGGGAGGAACAAGGTTCCCGTCCAGAGTAGGTCTCCGGATGACGGTGCACCTAGCCCCACGGTGGGCTCCAAATGTCGGGTGGTTGGTGCGACAGATGCCAAAGGATGGCTAAGCATTGTGGGAGCTAGTAAGACATCGCCGGTGCCTGGAAACGGGATGAGGCGAAGACATGCACGCCGGCGGATTGTACCTAGGTTTGGGGCTCTCCTAGGAGATAACACCCCTAGTCCTGCTCTGCAGGGTCTCCGCATGGTTACTAAATCAACAAGTAGCTACAAGAGGCTCCTTGAGCTGTTTGCTAGAGGAGGAAGAAGAGCAAGGCTAGCACTACTCCTCTCTCTACATGGGATGTGTGTGTGATCTAAGAGCTCAATCCTTTGCATGGGTGCCCTGTGGGGTTTATATAGGCCTACCCCCAGGGGTACAATGGTAATCCGGCTGGGTGTAGGCCCAGGCAATCAGTGTCTATGGTCGCCGGCTTCTCCGCCAGCTACTGGGGCCCGCCGGCTGCCGGGCTCTCGGCCGACAGGTTAAGCCCACCACTCATGGGCCCTGTCG
>NW_021228810.1:0-1212 GCF_002162155.2 Triticum dicoccoides | reverse complement strand
CGCCCTGTCGTCCCGGCTTTGCTTAGCGGCACTGCCGACGGTGGCGAGGAGAGGGGAGGGGCGGGTGGGGTCGAGTGGTGGCGGCTAAAACGCGGTTAAGAGTTTGGTTTTTTTAGAATAAATATTTTTGATGGGGACGATGGGAGCGACGTAACCAAATGAAACAAAACTACCTACGTACTCCACTTTAATAGGAGAAAGATAATTGTATATTACTTCCTCCGTCGCATAGTGTCAAAAACACTTTTATATTATGAGATCCACGGAGTATAGAGCACCAACAACACTTCACGGCATCCGGTAACACGCTTGTTGGGTTTCCGGGTCGTTGGGACGACTGGGACTGTCTTGGGCTTTGCAGTGTCCTTGGGTGACGCCGGCTGGGTTGGTGTTGGTCCGTGACAGTTTCGGGCTCAGGCTGGAAAAAAGGACGCGGGCGAGGAAGAAATTGACACGGCCGGCTGTTGGATGGGAGCACGGCCGGCTGTTGGAGTTGGATGAGGACTGCACTCAAGTCAAACCGTTTAACCTACCCTTAACCATATCTACATCGGATATAACTTGGGGAAAGCGACGGGGAACTCCCTACTATATAAGCTCGGCCACCTACGCCCCAAACAAATCACAACCAACCTTCCCCAAGTCGTTAGTTCCCCCGAGCAATCGAGTTGTGTTCCCAGCGATCGATCGATCTAGGTGAGCATCATGGTTTCCGCCGACGTGGCCCGCAACATCGTCGGCATCATCGGCAATGTCATCTCCTTCGGCCTTTTCCTCTCCCCTGTGTAAGCCCACTCCTCCTCCTCTCGTCTAGTCTGTATGTATACATATATGAAAGGTGGTTGCTAGGGCATGAATCTGAGGCTCGTTTTCTAATTGTACGTATGTACGCAGGCCGACGTTCTGGCGGATCTACAAGGCCAAGGACGTGGAGGAGTTCAAACCGGACCCCTACCTGGCGACGCTCATGAACTGCCTGCTCTGGTTCTTTTACGGGCTCCCCATCATCCACCCCAACAGCACCCTCGTCCTCACCATCAACGGCATCGGCCTTGTCATTGAGGGCGCCTACATCATCATCTTCATCATCTACGCGGCCAAGAACACAAGGGTATGTACGTGCAACCCTTCTAATGCCTCCTCAATCCTCATCCGTCCCACTGTCTTTTTTGGCTTTAGTTTCCTTACAGAAGATCCTCCAGCCCCTAACCC
>NW_021228809.1:0-1661 GCF_002162155.2 Triticum dicoccoides | reverse complement strand
GTGAAGGTGGCCCGTCCTGAGCACGGATCGTACTCGGTGCCGGCTGGCTCGCACCCTTCTTAGTCTTTCTTTTGCGTGCCTTCTTCTTCTCCTGTAATGGGACCGAGTTCTGCTCACAGACCGCCTTCTTGAGTGTGTTGGGGCTGATAATATTTCGCACCTCGCCTATCTGAGGCTCGGTGAAGTCGGCAGCTGGAGGCGTCTCCTGAGAGCTGAACGCCAGACGGCGCCTGTTGCAACTTGGCTTCTCCGCGGTACGAGCTAGATCGCACACGTCTTTTGTTGGGTTTGGTTCTTGAGAAGGAGGCCCCATGAAGTCGCCATCGTACCCATGCTCGGCAAAGTACTGATCGACGTTGCCAAATGTATCATCGTCGTCGTCGTCGTCGTTCTGATCCTGTGCCATATGCATGTTTGGATCCGGTGGCATAGGGATGTCCGGCACCGTTACGGCGGTCTTGCCATGGGGCCGACTTGGCGCCGGCACGACTGGCGGTGTTGTCTTTGGGGTGGTGTCCCCCGCCCCCAAACGAATCTGGCTCTTCGGCCAAAGCAGGGGCCAGCTCAGGCAGGCGCTGAGGGTCATCACGTCATCATCGTTGGCCCCGACGGGTCGAATCGGAGGTAACAAGTCGTCGCAGCCTGGCATCACCCGAACCAGTTGAACCCTAAACAAGTTGGGTGGCATCTGGGTACCGTGGAACAAGGGGTTGCCCGGTTGAACGATTTTGCCCTTGGCGACATCGACCAACTCGTTGTTCACGAAGTGGAGGAGAGTGCACGGAACGTCGGCGGCGCCCTGCGAAAACATGTAGGGCGTCAGGGATGCCCAGTCAAAGGCAAGGAGATGAAGTCCTCGGCCAAGAGAGGCTTAATTAGTTACCGTGATGATGGCGTCGAGCTCGGCTAATGTCGAGGCACCGCCAACGGCGGGCGTGCAGTTGACGGAGCGGCCGCTTGCTGAAGAGGTGCCGGCCGGCGTACACCCGGGTGCATTAAGCTCCCGTGCCGGCGTCGGAGACACCAATGCCGCCTCCGCCGGATGCACCAATGGCCCCGCCATCGCATTATGCGAGTTGCTGGCCGTGAAGCTAGGAATCGGGGGCGGCCCCTGTTGGCCGCCCGAAATCCACGCACTCAACCCCGAGATCAAGGTAGGCACAAGGGCGGTGATCGTCGCTCCGAGTCGTTGTTCCACTTGCTCTTGGACAATCTCCGGAATCCGCGCCACATGTGCCTTGAGTTCTTGAACCTCTCGCACCTGGCTTTCCGAGCTGGTCTTTTTCTCCTTCCGCACACCAGCGGTATAGTATGACCCCCATTTTGTCGACAAGCCTTTGCCGGCCACACGACCAGCTGACGTCGGCTTACTGAGCTTATCCTTGTTCTTCATTATATTCAACCCCCTATTTAGAGTGGTGTCCCAAGGGTTGCTCTGAGTCGACCCCGCGCTACTGCTTTCAGTCGCCTGCGGAAGGAATGTGAACCATTTAGAAATTCGGCTTCATTAATTAGAATGCAACCATATGGAGCTAATTACGCGGGGGTGTATTCCTTACCAGAACAAGCTCAAGCTGCCTGGTCTTCGGATCCGTGGTAAGCTCCTTTGTTTTCGGGTCCTTCTTGTACCGGGCCCTGACAAAGTTCCTGGTCTGCTTGTC
>NW_021228808.1:0-2004 GCF_002162155.2 Triticum dicoccoides | reverse complement strand
TGAAAGGGATATCCGGTAACCAATTGAATTGTATGAAGTACGAAGAAATAATTTGCATATGATTCTGCTAAACTGGAATTCCTCTCCGATGTTTTCAGGAAATGATGCACCATCACAATACATTATTTTTACTTTATTCCAGCTATAAAAATTTATAGGTTTAAATGACAATTTTGTCAGCGGATGGTGTTGTATGGTGCCTCTGTGATATCACTACACATAGTTTATACGAAAGCTTGCTCCAAATTCAGAAAAGAATCCTCCAATCCAACCAGAACATCAAGGTATTACAGTGTGCGCAATGCCCACTCAAGTGAAAAAGGCTTCGAATGCTACTTGGAGAAAATCATTGACAAAACTTTATGCATGATCATGGATTAATCAAAAACAAGGATGTAGGTAAAACAAGACTGCTCATTTTTATACCGAACTACAGAACATCGGAACAAATTCTTCACTCATTTACACACACGACAACATCAGAACAAGTCATCATTCCTTTATACACCACACTACAGAACCTCAGAGCAAGTGAACCAATGAATCCGTTAATAGAAATTAATGGCATCTCTATAGTGATCTATTCATGACATAAGTGACCCATTTGCTACGCCAGAATTAACTCTAACATGAAGGTCTCTATAACTGAAGAATTTAAATTAAACCCAGCCAAATCACATGATTTACTACTAATACTTACAGTGTTAGGGAAAAAGAAATTAGAAAGAGAACTATACTATAAGTCAAATACAATGCAAACAGTAGCACTATTTCTCTATAATCCTGGAGATCTCAATAATTTTAAGCAAGACATTATCAGTGATTGCATCTGTACCTCATTCGCAGAATCTGTGAAGAAACAGGTCAACATCCCCAAAATCTGAGAGAACTGCCAACTTGAGAGAGAATAATAATCAACCTCGCAGGGGAATCACACACATGCATATACATCGGCACGAAGCTCAAAATAGGGATGTGAAGCAAACCAACTAATATTTTCTCCACGAAGAGATTAGCAAATACTCCCTCCATTCCTTTATGTAAGGTGTATAATTTTCAGTACAATGACCAAGGCACATAACTATACACAACATAGGACAAAATTAACCATGGCTAAATCATTTATTAGTGGCAAGTAAATCATTTAAGCTAGGAAAGTAAGATATATGCACAATCAGGACAGAGATAATTTCCTTTATCTCTTTACAAGAAGAGATACATGCAATCGGGGAAAAGATACTTTCCTTTTTACTAGAGGGCTAAAAACGGATTTTTGAGGAATTGGAAGAAATGCACCTTACATTGTGAAATTTTATCAAAAAACAAATACACCTTATATAAAGGAATAGAAGGAGTACACAGAAAGATGCATTGAAAGCGAGAAGTAGGACAAACCAAAAGGCAATAACTTTATGCACAGATCCAGACTCCGGAGAACAAATCCTCAAGGAAACGACGAGAGAAAGCCTGGAAGTGCCATGGAAGCGGCAGAAGAATCGCCATGTCATGTAGCGAGAGTAAAGGATCTTTAACAACAAAAGGAGCATAATAAAAATTCCTAACCTTTTCTTCAGTTGATTCGTGTGGATCTGCATAGTTGACACAACATCCGAACCTGTAGCTGTGATGCTACTTGCCCGCATCACTACATCACAAGGTTCACAGAAAAGAAACTTGTCAGGTTTACTAGCACCACGTATTTTCTCATAGGAGGTTTAGATCAAGAAAGAGCATGCTCTTATAGAGAGGGCGGACCAAAACAAGGTATGTGCTATGGGTCAGCCACAAGTATCCGGCCGCCCGCTGGATGTCCTCGGTGTGTGTTGCGCTCTTGGCATAATGAGAAAGGAGGAGCAATGTTTTGGGCAGGAGAGATCGATTGAGAGGCAAGAACAAAGGGAGCGTCATTTATAGAGGAGATCGCGTAGGGCTTGGACGGCGATGAGCACACGGCATATATAATTAACATGCTGATATAATGAGTTTGAGAAAAACGCTAGCACA
>NW_021228807.1:0-1054 GCF_002162155.2 Triticum dicoccoides | reverse complement strand
CTTCAGCTACTATATGGGGCATGGCCAGGGCTATGATGATCAGTTATGGCTGATATAGGCATGCTCTCGAGCAATCGAGGCACTTGTGGGTATTAATTTGGATCATCCCTCATTTCTTTGAGTTGTTTTGATCACGTTCTTATTTTAGTGGCTCTGTCCTTGGATGGTCATTTCTGATGAGTGATAACCAGGGCAATTTCACCCTCATAAGAACATATTGATCTGGTGATTCATCCAGAAATCCAGAAATAAGACCTGCGGCAAGTTCCCAGACTCCTCAGATCTCAGGCACCTTTGGTCGTCGGATTGATTTCCTGATGTGATTCTGGTCGTCAGATCTCGCTCCGGATTGATCTTGGCCGTTGGATCGAGCCCAAACTCCTGTAGTAATGAATAGTTACTCCCACGGTGAGATATCTCATGCCATTGTGTTTGAATCACGTGCCCCATCATCCGAAGCCATTCTTGCTAGGGCGATGATGATTAGTTGTGGCTGAAACAAGTGTGCCTTTGATCAACCGATGCACCTGTGGGTATCAAGTTGGATCCTCCCTCTTGTCTCTAGAATCCTTTTTGATCTTGTCCTTGGATGGTCATTCTTATTGAGTGATAACCAGGGAGCTCCACTGTATAAACAGGTTGATCTGGTGATAAGAGATGATGGAAATAGATTATATGATCGAGGAAAGGCAAATCTGAGCCCACTATGCATTGAACCCTGAACCCTTTTTAATGTATTTAAAGGTGTTGCTTATTTATGCTCCAGTGTTTATAGTCGTCTTATGTAAAGATTTCTTCTCTCTCATACCTTTATTGCATATAAGTTGTTCTTGATGTTTTATTGCTTGTTTTTGGTCCTTGATCTAATGTGGTTAAGAGTAAGTTGCACTTTGTTATTCTGGGATAAGTGATGGTTCGACAATGCTATTGGTTCTTCATGAATTACTTATGTAAGTGTTATGTTGGATCATTAGATTTTTGCAGAGATATTATATACAGGGTGTCAGTGTGTTGATTGCTCTTGCTTGCTTGCCGCTTATCTGCACAGTGATGC
>NW_021228806.1:0-1189 GCF_002162155.2 Triticum dicoccoides | reverse complement strand
TTAAGACTCTCTATATCAGCCTAAGGCAAATCACAGCAATCGATTGGCGGGGGTCGGTAGAATGGCATACTCGGACTTGGATGATGTGGATTACCTTGTTGAAGACAACGTAGTGGATGAATTTGCTTATCACCGGAAATGGAAGAGACCCATGGTAGAATGGCACATTGGCGGTGCAAGCTGGGAACAAAATGCAAATGCTGGGAATGATTCTGGTAACTGGGGAAGAACCCAACAATAGAGAGTGAATTCACTGTTGGAGTGGTTATAGCATAACCGAGGAAACTGAGAGGAATCCCAGTTAGAGATGATGATAACACGTAGTGCTTGTGCGTGCTCTCAAGAACTTGAGCATTTCCACAACCATCAAGGTTTTATCAACATCCGTGTCAAGGGTCCGGTAAACAACTACTTCCATGATGAATGGTGATGGAGGATGCAGATGCAAAGGAAGATAACACCTTCTCAGATTTCACCCTTGGCAGGGCCAAGGAAATAAAATCTGGATGATCGACCGAGACACATGTAGCACTCCGCTTCCAATGTTCTCCTTGATGTGCTAGCGTAATCCACCCATAGATATGGTTTGATATCTAGAACATCAAGTAAAAGGTCGGACTTCGGAACACAGAAATCCATAGGGGCAACTAGGGAGTAAATCCTACGAAATCCCTATGGGGAGGTGGTCAACTTCATCAATCAAGATATTATAACAATAGGTCTTCCGGCTGGGTGTGTTGGCCACGACATCCACTTTACCGATTATCGCGCGACCAATATTATAATTCTTGGGAAATATTCCAACCATCATATCTGCCTGAGATTCAGATCTGGTTGGTGTCAGGATATTCCAGACTCATCGAGTCTAGGAAGAAAAACGGCAGTTTGCAACACAAATCGACGAGATGACGTTGCGAGATTCTCGGGAAATGAACTACGATAGCAAGCTCCAAAACATGAGCTGGTTCTGCTGCAAACATGTGAACACGTTGTCCCAGACAAGCATGACCACGTGGTAGTCTTATAATAAAACACTATCGAGTTCAGGTGGGGGAACCATCAACGAGGGTATCGAAGTTCTTTCATAAGTCCGGATTAGCTCTTATGAAGGAACTCCTTCTCCTTGAACAAATCAATCAGTGGCGTGGTGTGCTAGGGATACATATAGAATGAAGGTTGCAAGTCTCCA
>NW_021228805.1:0-1285 GCF_002162155.2 Triticum dicoccoides | reverse complement strand
TGATGGGGTTATGTACCTAGGGTAGGGTCATGGACCTGATCCAAGTAACTTACCCCAGGACATCCTTAGAAGAGGTCGCCTTCCAGTCGACCAACGAGGATTCACTCGACTGGCCTGAAGGACTCGACCACGAAGACTCACTCGACCACCAGGAGGTCAAGAGGCACTCTGCACCGCAACGGCCTGTAATCAAGTAGACTTTATGATAGTAAAGGCCTTTATGTGGGGCGTTACCAGTAACGCCCCAGACTTAACTCACCTTAAACCCTCTCCTACGTGGGCTGGCTGGGGTCCTGGCGCACTCTATATAAGCCACCCCCCTCCACAGGCAGAGGGGTTCGGCACCTTGTAATTCATACATTCATAATCCACTCGACCGCCTCCGGGCTCCGAGACGTAGGGCTGTTACTTCTTCCGAGAAGGGCCTGAACTCGTACATCCTTTGTGCTTACAACCTCTCCATAGCTAGGACCTTGCCTCTCCATACCTACCCCCCACTCTATTGTCAGGCTTAGAACCACGACACCGCCCCCCTTCCCTTGTCCTATTCGGACTAGGAAGGGGAGGGGCGCGCGGCCACCTCCTGCCTCCTTCCCTCTTCTCTCTCGAGGCCCATGTAGGCCCAATAACCCCCCGGGGGGTTCCGGTAACCTCCCGGTACTCCGGTAAAATGCCGATTTCACCCGGAACGATTCTGATGTCCAAATATAGGCTTCCAATATATCGATCTTTATGGCTCGACCATTTCGAGACTCCTCGTTATGTCCGTGATCATATCCGTGACTCCGAACAAACTTCGGTACATCAAAACTTATAAACTCATAATAAAACTGTCATCGTAACATTAAGCGTGCGGACCCTACGGGTTCGAGAACTATGTAGACATGACCTAGAACTATTCTCGGTCAATAACCAATAGCGGAACCTGGATGACCATATTGGTTCCTACATATTCTACGAAGATCTTTATCGGTCAAACCGCATAACAACATACGTTGTTCCCTTTGTCATCGGTATGTTACTTGCCCGAGATTTGATCGTCGGTATCCAATACCTAGTTCAATCTCGTTACCGGCAAGTCTCTTTACTCGTTCCATAATGCATCATTCTGTAACCAACTCATTTGGTCACATTGCTTGCAAGGCTTATAAAGATGTGCATTACTGAGAAGGGCCCAGAGATACCTCTCCGACAATCGCAGTGACAAAATCTAATCTCAAAATACGCCAACCCAACATGTACCTTTGGAGACACCTGTAGTACTCCTTTATAATCACTCAGTTAC
>NW_021228804.1:0-414 GCF_002162155.2 Triticum dicoccoides | reverse complement strand
AATCTGAGCCTTTGCATAATCTTTTTAGGGTTTTGCTTTGTTGAATTTGCGGTTGCATCGTCGGTCTAGTTGCTGGTCTTAGAGTCTAGTCTTTTAGAGTTTCGAGTTCTGGTCATAAGTTGTCACGCCGCCGACGCACCATCATCATCGCCCCTACCATCTACCACCACCGCTCCGAATCCGTATCCATATACCACCACCAATCCGTGTCCATATACCACCACCGATCCATATCCATATACTACCACCGCTACCACCACCGCTGCCATATACCACCACCATATATCCACCACCAATCCGAGTTTCTTGCTTATTAGGTTTGTTTTCGAGATCCATCTAGTTTCTGATTCGTGTTTCCTTGCCGGAGTAGGTTTCGGAAAAAAAAGCAGCGCAAAAAAAAGAGCGCAAAAAAAA
>NW_021228803.1:0-1800 GCF_002162155.2 Triticum dicoccoides | reverse complement strand
TCCTTAGATAATTCTGAATCCTTGAAGGTCACAAAATCGTCCCAGTGTTGTCTTTGCTTCTCCAGTGTTCCCTTGAAATCTGCAGTCTTCCTTTCATTAGCGAGGTAGTTGGCCCATATAGTTTTCTTGTGGGTGTTGAATGCAATTGCCATCTTCTTAAGAGCAGCGGCCTTGACTTTCTCCACATATGCTTTAGTGAAATGATCTGGTAGGGTGAAATGTTCCATCAGAGATTTCACGAGGTCTTCTTTGGCTCTCGCACCGACCCAAGTAACACCTGGACGTTTAGTCTTTGGCTCTTTCCATTCTTGAACGGAGATCGGAAGTTTGTCCTTCACAAGAACTCTGCAATGACGAGTCCACTTGTCCGCAATGTTCTTAGGCGTGAGGGGTTCCCACTAAGTTTGGTGGATTCGATGTGGTACTTTACACCATCCTTCAACAATCTGCCCGGGCCTCGCTTTGTCTTGCTGTCTGTAGAAGCAGATTTGCTCGATCCGGAGGGCTGAAAGAAGAAAGATCGATTCGTTAATATATCTTCAATAAAAAAACATGTGATGATCACCAGGATGCATGCTTATATAAATATATACCTCGCCGGAAGTCTTTGTTATTTGAAGATCAGCATTGTCTGTGTCATCACTAACATTGTCTGTGTCATCATAATCATAGTTCATGACTTCATCAGCTCGGTCGTCGAGATCAAATATCTTTTCATCACCCTCTCCGGTATTGTTCAGATATTGGGAGCCGTCATCATTCAGATCATCTAGCCTATGAGGGCTGCGTATGATGTCGAACAATTCCTCTTCTCTCTCTCTGCCGGTATTGCCCGCCATAGCTTTTACTTTACTAATTAACACAGAAGAAATATAAAACAATTTAGTATTGAAATTACAATGCATGGATTAATCAATAAGGAAAAACTCAATCTCGAATACATCGTCTCGAATATATAATCTCGAATACATCATCGTCTTAATATATATAACCTCGAATACATCGTCTCGAATATCATATATCGAATACATCACTGGCTAGGTACCTAATAAAGATCGAGTACTACAGAAGAATCTAGGGAGCCGCTCGCGGTTCCAGGGGCGCGGGCGGTGCACACCCAAAGAGAAGGAACCATCACAGGATCATATCTCCGGTCATCTGCCCAAAGAACCCGCCAAGTAGTGGAGAACCTGACGTCGTCCATAGCACACATGTAGCGATGGACGTGCTCATCTTCCTCCCTGACATGGCAACGCACCACCACCTCTGGCGGGGCCGGCTGCCTCTGCACCAAATGTGGCCCACGCGAACGCCACCAAAGAAGATCAGGGTCGACGACGGGACCCGAGGTCGGGTTCCTCACCAAGCGGCGCGCCCCTCCAGGTAGCACCTCCCAGTGCCAGCCCTGCGGAGCCCAGTCCCGGACATGGGTCCTCTAAAGCATGACGTTGTCGCGAACGGGTCGACGGCGAGGATGCGGGCCGGGCATATCGTCGAGAACAAATACTATATGCCCGCAAAAAGTAACATTTTTAAAATGATTGGATTGTGATAACTAAAATTCTATATATATGCAAATTCTAACAATTTGACATTAATCTAATTCATCTAACTAAAACTAATTCTAAAATTTCCTGATTAATTATATAACTAACATTTCTATAACAATTCTAATATTTATATAACTAAAAAACAGAAAAATTGCTAACATTTCTATAAGTATTTCTATAACTAAAAAACAGAAAACATTTATAACATTTCTATATAACTAACATTTCTAATATTTATATAACTAAAAAA
>NW_021228802.1:0-836 GCF_002162155.2 Triticum dicoccoides | reverse complement strand
GATGCAAAGCGAATTTGTTATCAGCTACAGTCGGAGCAATGCAGCTATCATGATAAAGTAGTAGCTATGTTGTTAGGATTAGGGAGAGAAGTGTTGTTTGTGTTGAAGCTGATGTTGCAAAGTGTGATGATGTTGTGTGTGGTCTATCTCTCCTTAGTTGTGAAGAAATGATGAACTAGTGCAACTCAGTTAGTCAACACAAATTGTTCTGAAGATATGAAACTGGAGCAGCATATGTACTAAAAAATGGGTAAATTATGTCACTAGGGTGTATCTTGAGGGTGAAAACTTGAATTTACTCATAATTTTACAGGCGGAGAAGCAGAAGCCCAACAATGTCACTACAAGTATATTGCCTAGTTTTGTGCATACATGGGTGTTATTCTCATGTCTATCATTCCGTGAATCAATTTTCTTTATCATTTCTGGAAAATGGGCGTAACTTTCTAGAAAAATATGTAACAGAATTTAGTCATTTTGTGTGGTCAGTCTTAGCTCCACGTATCAGCAACTTGAAGTCCATGAGATAGAATTCCTCCATGGGCATCTTCTTGGATAGTGAATGGCTACAAAACAATTAGACTATCCCCGTGCCCCAGTGGAACCTAGACTAGCCCAAGGTCCTTGAACCCTACCCAACTATGTCTAGTTCAGCGGTATAACCGGTGAAGGGAAAGAGGATCACTCGTCGAAGGAGGGTGGTATAGCTACTCCAATTTTCTATGCTTCACACCCCTATCAGATATCTTCTTGTGGAAATGAATTGAATTGTCAGTACTCTCAATACATAAACTTGTTGCTATCCTCTCCAAAGTTTTCCCCGACAAACTAGTAGT
>NW_021228801.1:0-1334 GCF_002162155.2 Triticum dicoccoides | reverse complement strand
TGAGACGTGACAATAATGGATGCCTTCATTTACCCATCTTGTAACAGGCAGCACGTCGTTTGAACTGCATCTATACCCACATCGATACCCCATGCCAGTATTGTGTCCTCAAAGAGGAGCACGCCATGCACGGCACGCCCTGCAGCGTTTGCTTTTTGGTTGTCTTCATTGGGCTGCTGCATTGTGGCTTGGTGCATGCTTTGATGCGACGCTGCATCGGTTCTAATGGTAGGCATGCGACAGGTTACTGCGTTGATAGGGGTGGCGGGGCAGGGCTACGTCGAGGCATGCATGCAACGACCAACGACGGGCGCAGTCCTGCGGGTGGGCATGCATGCTGCGGGTGGGCACGGGCACGCATGCAACGATGGAAAGGGCACTGCGTAGGCTTGGTCCATGCACCGCGTCAACTCTTGCCGTTGGATTCAAATGAACGGTCCTGATGCTCCAACGAGAGAGGCTGATCCAAACCCCACTGCGTCAACCAATCAGCGCATCTCATGCGGATCGCTGCACACTGTAGCTAACCCTAGCGCCTGATCTCAACCGTCCATGTAAAACGATCGACGACCAGGTAGTGTGCGGGTTTTTGAGGGGTTTTGAGAGGGGTTTTGAGGGGTTTTGAGAGGTTTTGACTGATTAGGGTTGAGCATAACTAATTCAAAAAAAATCAAAAAAATATAAAACTTGCGCACATAGTCTTATTATGTCGTATAGTAACGAGAAAAAAACATAAATATGGTTTACATACATTTTTACGAAAAATCCTTCACAAAATTGTCATTCCTCAAACAATGTAGTATGTAGTTCAAGGGAGAGAGTAGTGAGCACCCGAGAGTAGGTGGGGTTTTGAAAATGAAAAGTGTGAAAACCTTGTTTTCTCATTTTCATTTTGGATTGACTAAGAAAGATCTGAACTTACTTTTCTCATTTTCATGTTTTAAACTTGTTATATATATAATTTTCTATTAAACCTTGTTTTTTCAAAAAGAAAAGAAAATAATAGAAAATTAATTCAATAAATAGTGAGACTTTAGATTTACACTATATAGGTAGAATAGATGTGTAGAAAAATTATTTGGCTGGTTTAGACAAAGTGCCAACAAAACTTGCTTAAATATGAGGCCGTTTACCCTACCTTTGGAGGTCATTTGAAACACACTTTTCATGACTATGAGTTGAACTTACCAAAAGGGCTCGGAATGATCAGCAAGCAAACATATTTCAGTTGAGGTACTTTAGACAAACAAGTTCGAATAGAAATATGGGGATACATAGTGACTCCCAGTACGCACCAAGTTACAAATATTATTACATGCACCAAATTTTCAAAC
>NW_021228800.1:0-6677 GCF_002162155.2 Triticum dicoccoides | reverse complement strand
AAGAAGAAGAAGAAGAAGAAGAAGAAGAAGAAGAAGAAGAAGATTGGATAGTAATTGGGCGCATACCTATCCAGACGTCGCTTCAAGAAGGGGATGAGCTCTAGCGATGGGTTCCGGGCAAAGAACTCGAGTGTCTCCCCGAGGAGCGGGAGACCCCTTGACCCCGGCGGCAACATTGCCCCTGCTCTGCATGGTGGACCCATGTTCCATCTCATGACCAAATGGATTAAGCACGCAGCTAACAGGGCCACGCCCACGCCCACGCCCACGGGAAGCAGAGTGCCCGACATCTGCATTGCATGTGTATTGTGTTCTGTTCACCAGAGCTAACTACCTGGGTTTATATAGAGAGACACACTTGGCAAAGGTGCATGGCCTACAACAATGACAGTTCCAATTTCAACACTCCGAGACCCGGCCCGCCCATTGTACACACAAAAACCTGCAATGCGTGGCCAAGACTAGTCCTTCTTTGAAGAGAAGTTCAAGGATCTATCTTTGACGGCAACATATATAACAAGAATATATAGTGTTACACCTTAGAGATTGTCTAATCGCTGCGAACACTCCGGGAAACAGGTCCTAATAGATGTAAGGTGGCTGCCTTGGTTGAAGAAACAAAGAGATTGCTTAGTCTAGGCTGGGAGATCTTTATATCGCATGTGAGTAGAGATTGTAATCAGGTGAGCCATAAGCTAGCCCAAATGGGCGTACCATGCCAAAAACCGCGGTGTGGATCCATTACACACCGGCAGAGATAGATGCGTCTAGTTTCTACCACTCCAACTACCATTCTGCTGTTCCTCCTAGCCATATGCCGATACTTTCCTTCAAAAATAAGTTGCTACGCTTCTCTGCTCTACCATCATACCCATGACCAGTCTAGTTTTTCTGTAAAGGGGATCACCCCCGGCCTCTGCATCAAAATGATGCATCTAGCCAATAACCATGACCAGTCTACTGAAACGTGATGAGCCCAAATCTAGGCAAAGATTAGGTGATTTCTAACTCTTCCATGAGTTCGCCGTCTCGTCTTCGCCTGCATGGCCTCACAGTTTCCCACCTGCATGTTGGCCTCCTTGCCTTTTGGACGAACACGTGTCGCCCATGGCCACTCGTCAGCTCCACACAGCACCCCGAAACCGGTGTGCTTGTTCCAATGTGCCTCACCGTCCAGAGCCTTTTAAAAAAAGCAATAATGTCGTCTTCTCACAGTTAAGCCCTTGCCGCCGCCATGGATACTCTTCCTCCCCTCCTCGCCGCATATCTTCACATTAGCCAAATAGCCTGCACAACAATGATGTCACAGCGCGGTCGCCAGCTAGCTTGTGGGGTGGGTTATTCCTGATAGGTTGAAGCATCCTCCGGTCTGTATCGCCATGGGGCACCGGAGCACACGGTGGCCACCATGCCCATCCACATGGAGGTCAACGAGGTTGCCACCAAAGCGCAATTTGAGAGGGGTCTGCAGGCGGCCATGGCCAAGTCATGCGACCATTTCGGTTTGACGAATATTTCTGTGACCATGAGAAGCGCATGGTGTCAAGCCAGTGTTAGCGAACTCTAGTGCCAAGGCAAAGCCTGCACCAATAAGGAAGCTGTCGACCATGCCCGGGAGACCACGAGGTCACTCGCTCGCTCAACGAGTCCCTTGCTGATGTCGTTCGCCGCCGGGCTACCGTGGTCGCCCGCAGCCATAGAGTCATCCTTAGAGCATCACACGGATGCGGGGTCCGAAGGCCTTCCCTAGGCCTCCATCCCCAAGCTCCTGTCCAGCGAACTCCGACCATCTCCCGAATGGCGGACAGTGGATCTGACGCCGAAATGTTCTGATCCGTCGACTCGGACCTTGTCCCATGCAAAGACGAGGGGGGGGGATGGTCGTCCGCATGGCTCTCTGGCGCTCCCGTGAGGAGTGCATCTGATCACTGTCTGACTCGATCCGAAAGGAATCCATTGTGTCCGCTCAAATGGCTATCCACCGGAGCTGGTGGCTTGGGGCATGTGATCACGGTCTCGTGGGACGCGGTGACCACCATCCCGTGCCCCAACCCCGAGCTAGCGGTGGAACCCTTTAGGTGGCGGTTCGCCCCTGTGGCGACAGGCCCCGAGCGAGCGGTCAACGACGCAACAGTTTACGGCCAAACAACCAATGAGGCGCAGCATGCCCGCCATGTGAGGTAGAGGGTGCGCCCCTGAGGCGGAGTCGCACGCTGGCTTTGACAACACACGAGGAAGCCCTCTGTGCCCACATCATTGAGAAGCGGCAAAGAAGGGCCACCCTCCTTTGGGAGCCATGCATGCTAGGCAGTCTGTGCAATGGTCGGATTGTTGCCCAATGAGTACAAGGAGGAGGACCGCCACCGATCGGACTGCTCCGACAGCGAGCAGCTCCACCTCGATATGTTTTGCGCCTTCAAGTGCTACTGCCGCAAAGAGGACGGCAAGGGCGAGGGAAATCGCAAGGGGTGGCTGCTGATGAACTCTCTCATTGTCATTTCATTCGTAGTTAGTAGAACATGTAGATTGTTAGTAGTTCAATGACATGTGTGTTTAACTATGTGTGTAATTCTAACGTTGCATGGAACTAGTATTGATTTGAGAATTTGATGTGAGCGAGCCGGTTGTGGAGCCGACTTTAGAAGGGTGCCCGATTATAAGATCCTTTCTTTTGTTATTCGAGGCTACGATGAAGTTTGATTGCTGGTTCGATACTCTCGCACGCCATTTCATTTGTCGACACACGGAAATACTCCGAGTTGTGCACTTATTCAACAAAACCAGAGTACATGCTAATACAATTTCTTTTTCTTTGCAAAAGGTCAAAGGTCATACAACCCATGTAGGTCATACAACCGAGGAATCACTTCATCGGATGTTGATCGCATGTACTTAGGCATCTTAGGATCTCGTTTATTCTTTTCTAACTTAGAGATATCTCCCTATCCTTCTCATGTAATTAGGATACGGTTGAGATTTGTATTACCTTTGTACTCGATATAGGCTATGACACATGATAAGTGTTAATCATCGATCCAAATATTCGCTTACTACATGGTATCAAAGCTAAGAGGTCTTGAGTACTTAGGCAGGTTAGGATCTCCTTTATTCTTTTCTAACTTTAGAGATATCTCCCTATCCTTCTCATGTAGTAATTACGATACGGTTGAGATTTGTATTGCCTTTGTACTTTATATAGGCTACGGCATATGATAAATGTTCATCATCCATCCAAATATTATCTTTCTACATGGTATTAGGGCTAAGAGTCTTGAGTTCAAGACCCGGCTGATGCAATTTAAAAAAAAATTGCAGCACACTTTCAGTCCATGTATTGGCCTATGGGAGCTACACTTTCGCCTCTGAAAGTGTCCTTCCATCTCAATGCCCGAGCATCCATCCAATGTATGATTTTCGATAGCGTCGAACATGAGCGGAAACCCACACAATCTAAATTTGACACAACAACACTCGCCACCTCTCTTCCTTCCCTTGGACCAGATAGGAAATCCTCACTTTTCCAAGACAGAAGAGAAGCAAGCAACGGATTGACCAACTAGCGTGAGGGAAGTGTTGATGTATAAATTCATAGTCCACCTTTCTCTATCAGCTTGAGCTTTTGGGTGAAGTGGTTGGTGCGTGCAGTTCTGCATGCTATTGTGTCTACCTTGGGCCGTCTCTCAAATCATGGTCCTCTAAGTGACAACCACGGTATCGCGCTCCAGCGCCGAGGCCGAGTATCGAGCCGTAGCCAACGCCGAAAGGAGTGTTCTTGGCTCCGCCAACTATCCTTCAGGAGTTGCATCATGATGTGTCCAAGGCTATTGTGGTCTACCGCAACAACCTCTCTGCCATCTATCTCTCCGCCAACCCCGTTCATCATTGACGCACAAAGCATATCGAGGTTGACATCCATTGTGTACGTGAGCAAGTGGCTGTTGGCCACGTTCCCACCACTCAGCAGTTCTATGAAGAAGGGGTTACCGGCTTCCCCTTTGAGGAGTTCTGGTCCAGTCTATGCGTCATTGGTGACGTATTGACTGCGGAGGGTGTTGAATAGTGTATAATCGCATGTACTTAGGCAGGTTAGGATCTCGTTTCTTCATTCCTAACTTAGAAATATCTCTCGATCCTTCTCAGGTAATTAAGATACGGTTGAGATTTATATTGCCTTTGTACTCTATATATGCTACCGCATATGATAAATGTTAATCATTGATCCAAATATTCTCTTCCCACATCTTTTCTTTTGCAGAAAAACTTCCGATCAACTCATCTTCAATCATGGTACTACAACGAACACTAAAAATAATAAAAATTATATCAAGAACCATCTAGCGACAACTACAAGCACTGAAGTGAGCCGAAGGCGCACCGCTATCATCGCCCCTCCCTTGTCGGAGACGGGCAAATTGTTTTATAGTTGACCATCGGGAAGTCGTCGTGCTAAGGCCCCATAAAACCAGCGCAACAGAACATCAACCGCCGCCTATAAAAAGTAGCGTAGATAAGAAGAATCCAACCTGAAGACACAAGAAATAGATGAACGACGACCAAATCCGGGCAAATTCACCAAAGACAGATCTACCGGCAGGATGCTAGAAGCACCATCGGAACGGGGCCTAGGCGGAGAGAACCTTATTCCATATTCAGTGAGCCGCCACCGTCTCGCCTTGTGTCGGACCGGTTTGTGCCCCATACCCGGTATGTGGCTAGGTCGGGACCTCCGGCTTTAGATGTTAGGCTAGGTGAGAGGTCTGGGTATTCGGCTCGCACTTTCTGCACACCTTCGTCAATCAATAGGAGTAGCGACATATGTTGTCAAGATGGCGGCTTCAGACCTATTGATGTATTACTTTGTAAGGTCTTTGCGAATAATTAATAAAGTGGCTGCATGCATCTCCCAGATGCAAAGGCCGGAGCCATCCGATCCACCTTCTCTAAAAAAATAAAAATAAAAATCATGTGACATCGTCGAAGTAGTTTTCTTAAGATGCGTTGCAACTGAGAAAGTAAGTGATTGGCATGCTCACATCACTTCACTGGAGTAAATGGTTAATTCGGCCGTGCAAAGTCCAATTTGTTTTTAAAATGAGCAGGTCCATCTTCTCTATGCATCTAGTCTTGGTGCGTGTTCAATCAAGCTAGCTAGCTGATGTATGAAGCGCCGATTAGTCGACGGTTGGATCCACACGCAATCACACCTGACCTATAGTACATACTAGTTAATCTCATCAGGCAAATACGAGGTGTCGTTAGATTAATCGCTAGTTACCGTGGATCCACGTAGTTCGTGTCATCAGCTACCAACTGGCCTATCATTTCTCTGTCCGAAATGTAAAGAAACAAGAAACAATTGAAATGGCCGGCCGGCAGCTAGTTGAAGTCGACCTGTTGCTTACTGCAGCCTAGCTAAGGTTGGCTGCACGATTGAGTCAGCCTAGTGTAGCGTACCTAGGATTGTATCTATCTTGAGTGATCAATAATTTACGTACGTTGACTAATCCTGATTCCTGACTCCATTAACATTCCTCGTACGTTGTTTCTACTAGCAAAAGGGCCTGTACTTTGCAACGGTGTAAAAAAACTATGTAATTGACCACTTATTCTTATTATAATGAGTATTTGATGCGTGCAGTTTTAACACTTTAGGAGGTAATTCAAAACTAATAATTATAATTATAATGGTCATAGTAATTCTCACATGGTAAATATTTCTAATAAGAAAATGTGACTATCTACTAGCCGTCAAGCCTGGTAAGCTAAGCTATCTCGAGAAAAAATGCGACTATCTAGGCTCTAGTTATGAATTGGGTAGCATTGTCCATTAGTTTCATGAGTGAAGTGCATCATAGGTCCTCGAAATATTTCAGAGGTGTCACATAGGTCCTCGAACTATGAAAATCGTCATCTAGGTTCTCAAAGTGCAATATGTGTGTCATCCTGGTCCTCAAACTATTTCAAAGGTGTCAGGTAGATCCTTGAACTATTTCGGAGGTGTCACATATATACACACTTATTATACTTCAAGGATTTTTTAGGACCTAGATGACACTTTTCATAGTTGAGCACCTACGTGACACCTTCGAAATAGTTCAAGGACCTAGGATGCACTTCACTCTTCGGATAAACATGAAGACATTTGTCTGACCTTGATTGCCTAGAAGAAGAAATAAAAATATTATTATGCCTGTCAATGGCTAGTCATCGTCTATGTATTTCTATATTATCAACTTTGTAGCTATACAGACCACTATAGATGCAATATCTCAATTTGTGGGAAGCAATATTCTTAAGAAGCGTGAGACACAAGTGGTATGCACAAAGAGGTAAATGCATTAGAATCCAAACCAGTATATTAGTATATGAATCTACATAACTTTCCACATAGCAACGAAATGGTTTTTGATCCAGTTACAAAAAATGTATCATCTCCATGCTTTAGCATACAAAAAAGAACAACATGATTTCTAGTTATGCCACTAAAACCAGGTGCTTTTATGGATTTCCTGAGCCACCAACGTACATTATTTCACTCTGTTGTGTCGAGCCATTACAATGAAAGAACAAAAATCACATGGCCTCTTTAAGAAAAATTACTAACAATTGACTCCAAAATTAGATGTACCTATTTGTTGGGCAATCACGCGTGTGCCAGTGGCGGAGGTAGACCAAAT
>NW_021228799.1:0-1447 GCF_002162155.2 Triticum dicoccoides | reverse complement strand
ATGCTCATAAGGAAATTTTGGTGGGCGAGCAAGAATGGGCAACGCAAGCCACACTATGTGTCCTGGAAAAAGATGACACAACCAAAAGCTATGGGAGGGGGGGTTGGATTGAAAGATATTGACCTTTTTAAGCTGGCTGTGATGGCCAGAGAAGCATGGCGCTTATTGAAAAATCCCGAGTCCCTTAGTGCTCGCATCTTAAAAAGTGTCTACTTCCCAAGCTCATCAATTTTGGAGGCCACATTGGTCTCTCATCAAAGTAAAATATGGAGAGCTATTGTTGAGGGACACGACACACTCAAGCACGGAATAAAAAAGAGAATTGGCAATGGGGAAATTATGAGAATATGGTCTAAAAGTTGGCTGCCTAGGGAAGATATGCTGCGTCCATATAGCTGCTTGGTGACAAACCCGCCAACGTATGTTTTAGAGCTCATTGACCCTACTACAGCAAGAGGAACATGCAACAGGTTTGGGAAGTATTATTTCCCTTTGATGTTAAGATAGTGACTGCACCCCTTTATGCACCAAAGACATCATCGACTTTTGGTGTACTTCAAGAAAAATGGTCAATTTTCGGTCCGAATATAATATGCTTGTGGAGACAAGAAGATGAAGGGAGGCAGGCTGAAGGGATAAACTAGATCATCTAGGGCGGGTACTGAGGAGAAATCATGCAAAATTGTATAGAAGATGTAGGTCCCAGCAAAAATCCAGATGTTCCTTTGGCATTTATCCAAGCTATCATTACTGACTGAAGACCTCCATGAACATCGTCATGTGACTACTTCAGCGCCTACGGCCTTTGTGGTTGACCAGATTCATGCGTCATTTCCTCCTGGCATGCACTACTTCAAGATGAACTTTGGCCCTGGTGGAAGAAGAAATTGGACAGTCCTTAGTACCAAACATAGAACCAAATGCTAAGCAATGGTTGTTCTTTCAAACGGGGTCATTGTCACATGCATCTTTTGTGAAGCTAGCTGTGACATTATGGACTATTTGGTCAGCGAGAATGAAGGCAATTCATGAAGGTATATTTCAGAGCCCGCAATCTCTACATTCCTTTTTCACAAGGTATATTGGAGAGCAAGATACTATCAAGGAAACAAAAATAGCAGCTTCCCCAACTCCTGTTGTGGCTCGGTCTGGGAATATGCGCCAAGAGCACCTCATGTGGGTCATGCAAAGGTATCGGTAGATGGGTAGATAGAGCGGGTACATGGGGATCAACAGCTGGGGAGTGTTCTGTGAAAGGATCGGGAAGGTAACTACGTACTTGGGTAGCTCCGCCCATGTAGTTTAGGGTGTAGATGACCCAGTTGTACTTGAAACAATAGCATGCAGGGAAGATCTGTGTGTAGCTGAGATCTGTTCCCGAATCAGTTGGTCATAGCCTAAGATATGCTAATTAAGTTATCAAAGATATTAATCAAGGAAACCAAGG
>NW_021228798.1:0-874 GCF_002162155.2 Triticum dicoccoides | reverse complement strand
ATCAAATGCTAGAAAGATTATCCAAACATACACATTTTTGCTTTCCAGATGGTTATTCTGGCTTCTCTCAAATACCTGTGTCAGCCAAAGATCAATCAAAGACTACTTTTACTTGCCCTTTTGGTACTTTTGCTTATAGACGTATGCCTTTTGGTCTATGTAATGCACCTGCTACCTTTCAAAGATGCATGATGGCTATATTCTCTGACTTTTGTGAAAAGATTTGTGAGGTTTTCATGGACGATTTCTCCGTCTATGGATCCTCTTTTGATGACTGCTTAAGCAACCTTGATTGAGTTTTGCAGAGATGTGAAGAAACTAATCTTGTCTTGAATTGGGAAAAGTGTCACTTTATGGTTAATGAAGGTATTGTCTTGGGGCATAAATTTTTTGAAAGAGGTATTGAAGTTGATAAAGCCAAGGTTGATGCTATTGAAAAGATGCCATGTCCCAAGGACATCAAAGGTATAAGAAGTTTCCTTGGTCACGCCGAATTTTATAGGAGGTTCATTAAGGACTTCTCAAAAATTTCTCGGCCTCTGATTAATTTATTACAAAAAGATATACCATTTGTTTTTGATGATGATTGTGTAGAAGCATTTGAAATACTTAAGAAAGCATTGATCTCTGCACCTATTGTTCAGCCACCTGATTGGAATTTACCCTTTGAAATTATGTGTGATGCTAGTGATTATGTTGTAGGTGCTGTTCTAGGGCAAAGAGTTGATAAGAAATTAAATGTTATTCAATATGCTAGTAAAACCCTAGACAATGCTCAAAGAAATTATGCTACCACTGAAAAAGAATTCTTAGCAGTTGTATTTGCTTGTGATAAGTTCAGACCTTATATTGTTGATTCTAAAGTAACTATTCA
>NW_021228797.1:0-772 GCF_002162155.2 Triticum dicoccoides | reverse complement strand
ATGGTGGAAGATACCGGTTGTAGCTGGTAGGCAGGCCACCTGGTCCGGGGGCATGGGTGTTTCCGGTTGGGACCGAGAGGGGAGGCCACCCCTTAGAGCGCGCGATATAAATTTGATCCCATGCTACGCGAGGTTGTAGCCTCCCCACTTAGAGTTTGCTTAACAGGTGTCGTGGGTGATTCCAGACACGTGTGAGATAAGCTGGTGTGTGCAAGTTAGGTGTGTTTTCAACAAAAAGACCGTAGACGGAATTAGTCCCGATGGACTAAAGAAATCCGTTACTCGTGGGTAAAGAGTACACCCTCTGCAGAGAATAAACCTATTCGAATAGCCGTGTCCATGGTTAAGGATTACAGTCTGGGATGGGTCAGGTGTCGGTCTTAGTGTCGGTCTTCGGAGGTGAAACTGTTAACCAGAACTGGAACTACTACCTGTGACTTGTGATAATTATGATTATTATTATTGTTGGCTAACCCGTGATATTATTGTTATTATCTAGTATCTCTGGGATGGTTCTACCTCCGGGATATTCACTATGATTGTTTATTTTAAAGCCCTTTGTGTGGTGTCGCTCAGACGCCCGACTGTGGCATTTCTTTTAAAGCCCTTTATGTGGTGTCGCTCAGACGCCCGACTGTGGCATTTCTTTTAAAGCCCTTTATGTGGTGTCGCTCAGACGCCTGACTGTGGCATTTCTTTTAAAGCCCTTTATGTGGTGTCGCTCAGACGCCCGACTGTGGCATTTCTTTTAAAGCCCTTTATGTGGTGTCGC
>NW_021228796.1:0-1437 GCF_002162155.2 Triticum dicoccoides | reverse complement strand
TTGTCGTCGGCTCGTCCATAGCTTGATGCCAATGCTCCTTCTTGATCGTGTCTTCAACCTTCACCTGTTCTTCGGTGCTTAGTAGACTGTCTTTCGGATTCTCGAGGGGACATCTTTTGAACCCGAGTGTGACCAAATTTCGGTTTAACTTTGAGTTTCAAGCTCTTGGCGCTTGCTTTAGCCCGTAAAGTGCCTTCCTGAGCTTGTAAACTTTCTCTTCTTCGCATTTCTTCTCGTAGCCGAGGGGTTGTTTCACGTACACTTCTTCTTTGAGGTTGCCGTTGAGGAAAGCGGATTTCACATCCATACGATGAACCTTCCAATCCTCTTGTGCTGCCAAAGCTAGGAGCACTCTCACCGTCTCGATTCGAGCAACCGGTGCAAACACCTCCTCATAGTCAACTCCTTGACGTTGTACGTAGCCCTTTGCAACGAGTCTTGCCTTGTACTTCACAATGGCACCCTTCGTGTCCTTCTTCAACTGGTAAACCCACTTCAAACCTATGGCCTTTTGGTTCGGAGGTCGGGTTACCAAAGTACACGTGCCATTGCTCTTGATCGCCTTCATCTCCTCATCCATGGCGTGCATCCAACTTGAACTTTTGCTCGCCTCTACAAAGTTCGCCGGCTCCTCAACTCCGAGTAAACACAAACCGGAGTACTCGAGCATAACTGGCTTTGCGTACTTGTAGACTTTCTTGAGGGTCTTGTAGCGACGAGGCCCGGAAGAATCCGTTGTGGCTTGTGAAGGAGGCGAAACAAATTGTGTCGGTGTCGATGCACATGAGGAAGATGGTTGAGTCTCGGGCGTGGTAAATGCCGGGTCGTTGGCATCCGCATCATCGGCGTAGTCGTCGTGATCGTGACCATCATCTCGATTGTCATCATCACTATGCACTTTGTTGTCGATGTCGTTGCCGAGAACTCTACCTGTGTCTTGCGCATCGTTGTCGCTATCACCTTGCGACTCATGCGCGTCGTCGTTGGTGTCGGAACCATGATGATCACTACCATTGTGGTCACCTTAGTTGTGCGTCTTGCCAACCACCTGGACGTCCTCCCCTGCATCATCATCAGTCGGAAATTCAACTGTGAATATGTTACTGTTTGGAGCAACGTCGGCTGCTGCGCTCCAATTCCACGCTTGGTTTTCTTCAAGCACAACGTCGCCTGAAATCCGTAAACGCTTGGTTCATGGGTCGTAGAAGCGGTATGCCTTGGTGCTGGAACTCCTCTCGTATCCGATGAAAACCATCTTGCTGCTACGATAGGCAAGCTTTGAGAGATGCGGCTCCACCGTCTTCACATGGGCCACGCACCAGAACGTCTAGACACATTCGGCTTCCGTCCGTAAATTGCTTGATACGGAGTCTTGCCGATCACTGCCTTCGTTGGAACCCGGTTGAGAAGATAGACCGCCGTCGAGATAGCTTCTCC
>NW_021228795.1:0-732 GCF_002162155.2 Triticum dicoccoides | reverse complement strand
GGATTTCTACCAGCGCACCCGCTCCTCCAGCCAGCTCAGGCTGGCGTTCCAGGGCCACCAGCCAATTGAAGGCAACACGGCCGCAAACTTCAGGCAGTAGCAGGCTGGTGGCGTCTTCAGCGTCGACGTCAAGCTCAACGGCAAGATCGGGAAAAAGGTATGGCTGATCCCCGAGGTCAGAGGGCCCAAGGTCAAGATGACCTGCGAGCTCTCCCTCCCGGCCAACGGCACCCCCTCCGACACGTTCAACCCCACCGACTGCAAAGTGTCCTACTGCGTCTTTTGTCGCTAGCCAGCGTCCGCAGGCTGGACAAATCACTTCCTTCCATTACACAGTGTATGCTTTCACCTCCGTTCATTTTATGGTTTTGTCAAAGTTTGTCTTGTTTTCAGAGTGTCACATAATGTTTCGTTGGGTTTTCTTATTTCAAACTGTATCGTAATATTTATTTGTGTACCAGCAAACTGTATCTTAATGCTTCTATTGACACCGGATTTTCCTTGTTTTGGAGTATATAAGACTTCCCCAACTGAAAACGTGTCCAATATGAAGAGGGCAATACTGCGAGCCGGCGCCGGCGCGCCGGCCCGAAGTTTCCGCCCGTCAAGCCCCAGTCGTTCGATTCGCGCAAATATTTATCGTCCAGATTGCATCTTCTCCCTCGCGCGCAGGTCTAATCCTCCTTCCTTGCGTTCAGGCCGCAGTCAGCGCAGGCACATCTTCCCCTACGG
>NW_021228794.1:0-2152 GCF_002162155.2 Triticum dicoccoides | reverse complement strand
GCCCTACCTCGTGGCCGCCTCGTTGCTTCCTTGACCTCCACTCCAAGTCTCCTGGATTGCGTTTGTTCCAAAAAAAAGATCCTCGCGAAGGTTTCATTCCATTTGGATTCCGTTTGATATTCCTTTTCTGCGAAACACTGAAATAGGCAAAAAAACAGTAACTGGCACTCGGCCTCCGGTTAATAGGTTAGTCCCAAAATAATACAAATGTGCATATTAAAGCCCATTAAACATCCAAAACAGATAATATAATAGCATGGATCAATCAAAAATTATAGATACGTTGGAGACGTATCAGCATCCCCAAGCTTAATACCTGCTCGTCCTCGAGTAGGTAAATGATAAAAACATAATTTTTGATGTGGAATGCTACCTAACATAATTTTCAATGTAATTTTCTTTATTGTGGCATGAAAATTCAGATCCAAAAGATTCAAGACAAAAGTTTAATATTGACATAAAAAATACTTCAAGCATACTAACAAAGCAATTATGTCTTCTCAAATTAACATGGCCAAAGAAATTTATCCCTACAAAATCATATAGTCTGGCTATGCTCTATCTTCATCACACAAAATATTTAAATCATGCACAACCCCGATGACAAGCCAAAGCAATTGTTTCATACTTTTGATGTTCTCAAACTTTTTCAATCTTCACGCAATAGATGAGCGTGATCCATGGATATAGCACTATAGGTCGAATAGAATGGTGGTTGTGGAGAAGACAAACAAGGAGAAGATAGTCTCACATCAACTAGGCATATCAACGGGCTATGGAGATGCCCATCAATAGATATCAATGTGAGTGAGTAGGGATTGCCATGCAACGGATGCACTAGAGCTATAAGTGTATGGAAGCTCAAAAAGAAGCTAAGTGGGTGCGCATCCAACTCGCTTGCTCACGAAGACCTAGGGCATTTTGAAGTAGCCCATCATTGGAATATACAAGCCAAGTTCTATAATGAAAAATTCCCACTAGTATATTAAAGTCACAAAATAGGAGACTCTCTATCATGAAGATCATGGTGCTACTTTGAAGCACAAGTGTGGTAAAAGGATAGTAGCATTGCCCATTCTCTCTTTTTCTCTCATTTTTCTATTTGGGCCTTTTTTATGGCCTCTTTTTTTGTCCAGAATCTCATTCCGACTTGTGGGGGAATCATAGTCTCCATCATCCTTTCCTCACTTGGGACAATGCTCTAATTAGGAATATCATCGCACTTTTATTTACTTACAACTCAAGAATTACAACTCGATACTTAGAACAAAATATGATTCTATGTGAATGCCTCCGGCGGTGTACCGGGATATGCAATGAATCAAGAGTGACATGTATGAAAGAATTATGAACGGTGGCTTTGGCACAAATACGATGTCAACTACATGATCATGCAAAGCAATATGACAATGATGAAGCGTGTCATAAACGAAAAGGTGGAAAGTTGCATGGCAATATATCTCGGAATGGCTATGGAAATGCCATAATAGGTAGGTATGGTGGCTGTTTTGAGGAAGGTATATGGTGGGTTTATGGTACCGGCGAAAGTTGTGCGGTACTAGAGAGGCTAGCAATGGTGGAAGGGTGAGAGTGCGTATAATCCATGGACTCAACATTAGTCATAAAGAACTCACATACTTATTGCAAAAATCTATTAGTTATCGAAACAAAGTACTACACGCATGCTTCTAGGGGGATAGATTGGTAGGAAAATACCATCGCTCGTCCCCGACCGCCACTCATAAGGAAGACAATCAATAAATAAATCATGCTCTGACTTCATCACATAACGGTTCACCATATGTGCATGGTAGGCGAATCACAAACTTTAACAGAAGTATCTCTCAAATTCACAACTACTCAACTAGCATGACTCTAATATTACCATCTTCATATCTCAAAACAATCATCAAGTATCAAACTTCTCATATTATTCAATACACTTTATATGAAAGTTTTTATTATACTGATACGTCTCCAACGTATCTATAATTTTTGATTGCTCCATGCTATATTATCTACTGTTTTGGACATTATTGGGCTTTATTATCCACTTTTATATTATTTTTGGGACCAACTTATTAATCGGAGGCCCAGCCCAGAATTGCTATTTTTTTGCCTATTTTAGGGTTTCGAAGAAAAGGAATATCAA
>NW_021228793.1:0-18006 GCF_002162155.2 Triticum dicoccoides | reverse complement strand
GTAATACTGGGTTGGTTGTTAAGGCAATATCGTCCAAACTGCCTCATGATCAAGATATGCAAGCTCAAAGCAATGTTGTATCTACGCTCCAGACACAAGTCCATTCCCTAACAGAGACCCTTTGTGAAACAAGGAGAAACATTGCTCAATGTCGTCAAGATATGCATGGTTTTGAAACCAGACTATCAGACATTTGCTATGTTGTTCAGGAGCCTAGGGGAAATGAAGGCGAGGGTTATGGTGCTCCATCGGACAATACAGCATGAAAACGTAACAGTCAGGTCAAATGAACTGAGCTTCTGAACTTCTGGTGGTGCATTTATCTGCTAGACTGTTAAGTTTTATGCCAACCTTCCTTTTGTTATATAGTTGTAATTTGTTTTGGTGCGATACAAAATTTATTCTTAACGTGCAGCCACCGCCTGAAGAAAATAGCAAGCCATTTTTGTATAGTGTAGGGTGTTCCCTATATTTGCACTGGTGGCGATCTTTGATGCCGAGTGGATGTAATCTGTGCAATCGCCTTAATATCCTAGCGTTAGTTTCGGCCTTATTTATTTCCTAGTCTTCTTTTTCCCTGGTTTGCTAGTGGCCGCAACTACCATGGGCCATATACGGGTCGTAGGATCCATGGTCTCCTATGGGACATCGATAAATGGGCCTGGAATCGGTGGGCCTCAGGCCGTCAAATAAATGGGTCTACATGGGCCATAATCGGGCGTAATTGGTATCGGCCGAGCACGGTAACAGGCCATTAATAGGCCGTAGGACAGCAAAGGCTTAATTCTGTCACAGGCATAACGGGTCGTTAATGGGCCAGAATATAGGACGAGCTGGAAATGGCGCAACGGGTTAACAGGCCAAAAACGGTCACAATCTTGCCATGGGCCGAATTTGGCCCATTAGGGTAACAGGCCAGTAACGGGCCGACTCTTGACATGGGCCGAATTTGGCCCATTAGTGGAACAGGCCAGTAACGGGCCGACTCTTGCCATGGGCCGAATTTGGCCCATTAGGGGAACAGGCCAGTAACGGGCCGGAAGTAATCGAGGGCCGAAAAGGAGCCCAAGAACGTATGGGCCGTCAATAGGTCGAAAGCTAACACGGGCTAGAAACGGCCCATGTAAATCACGGGCCGTTAACGGGTATAAAGAAAATTACTGTTCATTATGGGCTAGAGTCACCATGGGCCTTTACCTGGGCCGGCCTATTATGGCACACGAAAATCTTGTGGGCCTTTACCTAGGCCAGCCCATTATGGCCCGCGAAATCTTGTGGGCCTTTAGCTGGGCCAGCCCATTATGACCCGCAAAATCTGGTGGGCCTTTAGCTGGGCCGGCCCATTATGGTCCGCAAAATCTTGTGGGCCTTTAGTTGGGCCGGCCCATTTAAACTTGTTGGGTCGTGCCACATGTCAACGTATCATAGGCGCCTTCTGTCCAGTAAGTGGATGACATCTGTCCCGGCGATGAGCTGACACATGTTTCCTCTAGCCAATGATGATTTTACACATGGAAAATCCCCATTGGTCGGGGCTGTTAACGGGTTATCGGATCCAAAACCCGACCTGATAGCTTAACAGCGTTCCGTTACGATGGATGCCACGTGTCGGTCACCCTTGACGAAAGCACTTCTAGGACGCGCGATTTATCGTCATGGAAGTGGACACTTCCATGATGATGATTTTGGTAATGTCATGGAACACTTCTACGACAGCACAGGTATGACTATCTCGATTCTGCCATAAATTTGTCATGGATGTACATGCATGACAAAAAAAGCAACCTACTGTGACAAGCACGTATCATCACAGAAGTGTATTTTTTGTAGTGGTAGGAGGAAGAAGTACGTCGGTGGAGCAACAGGGGGCCCATGAGGGTGGAGGGCGCGCCTGGGGGGCAGGCGCGCCCCCCAACCTCGTGGCCTCCTGTTGATTGGCTTGACGTAGGGTCCAAGTCTCCTGAGTTGTATTCGGTGAGAAAATCACGTTCCCGAAGGTTTCATTCTGTTTGGACTCCGTTTGATATTCCTTTTCTTCGAAATCCTAAAACAGGCAAAAAAACAGCAATTCTGGGCTGGGCCTCCGGTTAATAGGTTAGTCCCAAAAATAATATAAAAGTGGATAATAAAGCCCGATAATGTCCAAAACAGTAGATAATATATCATGGAGCAATCAAAAATTATAGATACGTTGGAGACGTATCAGCCGTCAGCCAGTAAAAACCATGACGGAAAGCTTTGGCCATAAGAGACTTTGACCCGGCATGATGGCCACAATCTCCTTCATGGATCTCACGAAGAATTTCTTGACCTTCCTCAGGAGAGACACATCGTTGAAACGCCTCGGTGACACTGCGATGATGCAACTCACCATTGGCAATTGTCATTGATTTAGACCGCCGGGTTATCTGTCTAGCCAAGTTCTCATCCTCAGGCAACTCACCCCGGGTCATATAAGCCAAATATGGCACTGTCCAATCCAGGATGACGTGAAGAGCCGCCACCAATTGTGCTTACGGGTCTGGAATAGCCAAGTCTTCCTCTGTAGGCAACTTGACAGAAGGGCTATGCAAAACATCTAAGAAAGTGTTAGGTGGCACCGGCTTAAGCTGAGACCCCAGCCGGCTTAAAGCATCAGCTGCTTCATTCTTTCTGCGATCAATGCGTTCCACCTGGTAACCCTTGAAATATCCAGCAGTGGCATCAACTTCGCGGCGATAAGCCGCCATAAGAGGATCCTTGGAATCCCACTTGCATGATACTTGTTGAGCCACCAAATCTGAGTCGCCAAATCACCTTACCCGGCTCAAACTCATGTCTTTAGCCATCCAAAGACTATGGAGCAAAGCCTCATACTCAGCTGCATTGTTAGTACAGGGGAACATCAACCTTACTACATAACAAAATTTGTCACCTCGAGGGGAAGCTAAAACAACTCCAGCCCCCGAACCCTCTAATTGCCTGGACCCATCAAAATGAATAGTCCAATATGTGTTGCCTGGCTTCTCTTCAGGCATCTGCAATTCTGTCCAATCATTGATGAAGTCCAATAGTGCTTGAGATTTGATGGCAGTACGTGGCACATACTTTAAACCATGAGGCCCAAGCTCAATGGCCCACTTGGCAACTCTTCCAGTGGTTTCTCTATTTTGAATAATATCTCCTAAAGGAGAAGAGCTAACCACAGTGATAGGATGACACTGGAAGTAATGCTTAAGCTTCCGGCTCGCCATGAATACCCCATAAACAAGTTTCTGCCAATGTGAATATCTCTGTTTGGACTCAATGAGCACCTCGCTGACGTAGTAAACCGGCCGTTGAACCGGATATTCCTTGCCAACCTCTTTGCGCTCTACAACAATGGCCACACTGACAGCATGTGTGTTGGCAGCCACATATAACAACAGTGGCTCTTTATCAATGGGAGCAGCAAGAACCGGCGGCTCAGTGAGCTGTCTTTTCAGATCTTCAAAGGCAGAGTTAGCAGCATCACTCCAGACAAAATCATCTGTCTTCTTCATCATTTGATATAGCGGTATGGCCTTCTCACCTACCGGCTTATGAACCGGCCTAAAGCTACAACACGACCTGCCAACCGCTGAACGTCATTGATGCACGCTGGCTTAGCCAAAGACGTAATCTCTTTGATTTTCTCCGGGTTAGCCTCAATGCCTCTATTAGAAACCAAAAAACCCAAAAGCTTGCCCGCCGGCACTCCAAAAACGCACTTGGGCAGGTTAAGCATCATCTTGTAGACCCGGAGGTTATCAAAGGTTTCCTTCAGATCATCTATCAAGGTCTCCTTCTCTCTGGATTTCACCATGATATCGTCCACATAAGCATGAACATTGCACCTGTGATGGCCTGGCTTATTAGGGATGATAGACTACTCATATCAATAAGGAATTCCTTCTTTTCCGGGAGCCCATTCGGATAGAACTCCAAAGTTAAGCATGCTCAGCTTGGAGTAGTTTCAGGATGGGTGACCGACCGGGAAGTTGCTCCCGGGTGCGCACGAGTGAGGACAAAGTGCGCAGAAAAGACTAGTATTGATCTGTGGGGCCAGTCTAGATCTCGCCAGGAGTAATGACCACCGGCGGGTGTGTCCGGGGCGTTACAAGTTGGTATCAGAGCCGACCCTCGCGGTTACACGGATGTTTGTGAACAGGTGCGCGGTCATGTTGTTCATGACGTTTGTGACCCGTCGTGGCACACGGCATGGTAAATGTACCAGACTGGATGCACAGACGTATGTGCCAAGAGGGAACGTTCATGTCGCCCGACGAGGACGTCGGTTCCTCTAAGTGGGGGTGTATGTGATGGCCTGGCTTATTAGGGATGATAGACTACTCATATCAATAAGGAATTCCTTCTTTTCCGGGAGCCCATTTGGATAGAACTCCAAAGTTAAGCGTGCTCAGCTTGGAGTAGTTTCAGGATGGGTGGCCGACTAGGAAGTTGCTCCTGGGAACGCACGAGTGAGGACAAAGTGAGCAAAAAAGACTAGTATTGATCTGTGGGGCCAGTCTAGATCTCGCCAGGAGTAACGACCACCGGCGGGTGTGTCCGGGGAGTTACAGCGCCCAATCTGATTGTGAAGACAGTTCTGCACACACCACTGATAAGTCGCCTGGGCACTCTTAAGCCCAAAAGGCATGGACACGTAGGAAAAGGCTCCAAATGGAGTAATAAAAGTTGTCTTCTCCTGGTCCTTAACTGCCATCTTGATCTGATGATAACCAGAATAAGCATCCAAAAAGCTCAAATGCTCACAACCCGTCATAACATCAATGTTTGATCAATACGAGGGAGAGCAAAAAGGATCAGCCGGACAAGCTTTGTTTAAGTCCGTGTAATCCACACACATACGCCAGGTGCCGTTCTTTTTAAGCACGAGCACCGGGTTAGCCAACCACTCTATATTAAAAACTACAATAATGAACCCGGCGGCCAAGAGCCGGGCCAGCTCTTCACCAATGGCCTTGTGCCTTTCCTCATTGAACCGCCGTAGAAACTGCTTGACCGGCTTAAATTTTGGATCAAAGTTGAGAGTGTGCTCAGCGAGTTCCCTCGGTACACCCGACATGTCAGAAGGTTTCCATGCAAAGATGTCCCAGTTCTCACGGATGAACTCGATGAGCACGCTTTCCTATTTGGGATCCAGATTAGCACTGATACTAAACTGCTTAGATGAGTCACCTAGAACAAAATCAACAAGCTTAGTATCATCCGCCGACTTAAACTTCAACAATGACTCATGCTCTGTAGTTGGCTTTTTCAAAGATGTCATGTCCGTCGGGTCAACATTATCCTTATAGAACTTTAACTCCTCTGTTGCACAAGTAGATTCAGCATACGCATCATCGCCTTCCTCACATTCCAAGGCTATCTTTCGGCTCCCATGCACTGTGATGGTGCCCTTATGACCCGAAATTTTGAGATGTAAATAAACATAACAAGGCCGTGCCATGAACTTGGCATAAGCCGGTCGCCCAAACAGTGCATGATACGGGCTCTTGATTTTGACCACCTCAAAGGTTAATTTCTCGGTCCTGGAATCATGCTCATCTCCAAAAGCTACCTCCAGCTCAATCTTACCCACTAGGTATGCCGACTTACCAGGCACCACTCCATGAAAAATAGTGTTGGACGTCTTAAGACTTTTGTCAGTCAACCCCATGCGACGAAACGTCTCATAATAGAGGATGTTGATGCTACTGCCTCCGTCCATGAGTACTTTAGTGAATTTATATCCACCAATCTGAGGCGCCACCACCAAAGCCAAATGACCCAGATTGTCAACCCGGGGAGTTGATCCTCCCTGCTCCATAGAATAGGCTGCTCAGACCATCTCAAATAACGAGGGACTGCCGGCTCAACAGTGTTCATAGCCCTCTTATGAAGCTTCTGGTCTCGTCTGCACAAACTATGTTGGGTTCTACGGTAGGGTGCGTCGACTACAAATTAAAATTTTCCTACGCGCAGAACAACCAAGAACATGCTACGGGAGATGGATCGCAGTTCGTTACCACTAGACGCGTAGTGTCGTGCAGCGGAAGAAGAGTTGGGGAAACGCGTCCACGTGGATCGTCTCCTCCTCGTCCGATCTCCCTCGTACAGCCGGTAGTCGGTTCCCACGTACAGGTTCGCCGGATCGTGCAAGTGCATCGCCTCTAACGGCATCCGCACGTGCAGGAGGAACATCATGCGGCGGACTGCTAGGTCCGATCACACAACCGGCGGCGAGTGGAGGTGTCTATTCGCAACACATGCAAACCCTAGTGACAGCGCCGAAGCGATCAACCGCGTGAGTGTGCGGCACCTCCACTTTATATAGGCTTCCGTCACGGGCTCAACACTTGGGCCTCGCACGGACCCTAAAGCCCATAAGTCTACTCGGCCACAATCCGAATACAGCTCGGATCACATCCGACTAGTGTCCTCGGATCCGACCTTGTAGGTTCCTTCCCTTAAGCGTGCGACCCCATAGGTTCAAGGCGGCTTGGTCGCAGTTCGGATCACCTCCGAACTGCACAGTTGGTAGCGGCCTCTAGCAAGGCATGCCGAACACCAAACAAACTATGAAGCTGGTTAGGAGAACATGTACATCATACTTCCATTCCTTTTGCCACACGATATATGTTGTCAGGCTCAAGGCGAGTGTGTCATCCTTGTGCTAGACCGGCCTCTTTCTCGTTCCAGTGATGCCGACCACAAACCGGATTATCTCATAATCCTTGTCGCATGGCCATGATTATCCTGGTCGGATCACACGAGGGGCCCAGAGTATATTTCTCCTGATCGGAGGGGAAAATCCCATCTTGCTCGACCACGTCTCGCAGCATGGTTCTGGACAAACCCGAAACCTACCTTTATAACTACCCAGTTATAGAGTAGCGTTTGGTCGGCCCAAAGCAAGTCTGTCACCATCCCAAGTACATGCATCAGCTCAGGTCTTAGGAGATAGAACATATGTTGTACTAGAGACTCACATATGACATTTCGCTGTGTCTCATAATTGGGTATGTCCGACTCGGACCTTATCTCGACTCGGATCTGACTACGTCGAATCCGACAAGATCCTTCCAAGTCCATATTATCCGGTTAGCATCCAATGGTCCATGGCTAGTGAGACCAAGCCATCGACCAGGTCATATGCTAGTCTAGTTGGTTGTGTGTCCACACAGCCCTTTCGACTAGGGACCTTTTAGGACAGTCATCATACAATGCATAGTTCCACAAACAAGTCACGTACTTGCTGATACACATCATTGATAATGTCCAAGGACTATCTTTATTCATAAACACATAGGAAATATCATCATACATGATTGCCTCTAGGGCATATCTCCAACAGTCTCCCACTTGCACTAGAGTCAATCAAATAGACATCGAATGCCCATAGCTCTAACGTGCCCCTCATGCTTGGGTTGTGGAAGCGGCTTAGTCAACAGATCCGCAACATTTGCATCCGTGTGAATTTTGCTTAACTCTACATCACCACTCTTTACGATCTTTCGTATTATGTGATATTTCTGATCTATGTGTCTGACCTTGTGGTGATTCCTTGGCTCCTTTGCTTGTGCGATGGCACCAGAATTATCATAATAAAGGTCCAACTGTTTTACCGAGGCTGGGAAAATACCAAGAGCATCCAGAAAGTTCTAGATCCAAACACCTTCCTTTGCAGCTTCACAAGCCGCAATGTATTCGGCTTCTGTAGTAGAATCGGCCACCGTATCTTGCTTGGAACTCATCCAGCACACTGCTCCTCCATTCATGACTTACACGAATCCGGACTGTGATCGACAATCATCTCTGTTGGTTTGGAAACTAGCATCGGCGTAACCCCTTACGACGAGCTCTTCCTCACCTCCATAAACTAGGAACATCTCTTTAGTCCTTTTCAGGTACTTCAAAATAGTCTTTACCGCTGCCTAGTGACTCTCACCTGGGTCGGCCTGGTATCTACTTGTTAGGCTTATTGCAAAAGCAACATCGGGCCGTGTACATATCATGGCATACATGATGGATCCGATTGCCGAGGCATAAGGAATCCTACTCATCCTGCTTCGCTCATCAGATGTTGAAGGACTCTGAGTCTCGTTTAGCCTTATACCATGTGAGAGTGGCAAGAACCATTTCTTTGCCTCACTCATGTTGAACCGCTTCAACACTTTATCTATGTACGTGCTCTGGCTTAAGCCGAGCAGCCTCCTTGATCTATCTATATAGATCTTAATGCCTAAAATGTGCATTGCCTCACCAAGGTCCTTCATCGAAAACTTGCCATTCAATGACTCCTTGACCGAGTTTAGCATCGAAATATCATTTCCAATCAGTAGTATGTCATCCACATACAAGATCAAAAACACTATCGAGCTCCCACTTAACTTCTTGTATAAACAAGAGTCATCTTCGCTTTTGATGAAGCCAAAACCAGTGACTACCTCATCAAAACGAATGTTCCAGCTCCGAGATGCTTGCCTCAACCCATAAATGGATCTCTTGAGCTTGCATACCTTACTAGTGCTAGTCGGATCGACAAAACCCTCGGGTTGTATCATATACACGTCCTCGGTTAAATTTCCGTGAAGGAAAGTCGTCTTGACATCCATCTGCCATATCTTGTAATCAAAATATGCAGCTATAGCTAGTACGATCCTCACCGACTTCAGCATCACTACAGGCGAGTAAGTCTCGTCGTAGTCAATTCCTTGAACTTGTCCATAACCCTTAGCGACAAGCCGAGCTTTGTCGATCTGAACATTTCCATCCACATCGGTTTTCTTCTTAAAGACCCATTTTGCAACCAATGGCTGTTACGCCAGGCGGCGGATCAACCAAGTCCCAGACTTGATTCTCATCCATGGACTCTAACTTGGATCTCATGGCCTCCAGCCATGCCTTGGAATCTAGGCTCACCATGGCTTCCGCATATGTGGCCGGCTCGTCACTTTCTAGCAACAATACATCACGCACTCTGCGCAATCTTTCTGACCTCCGTGGTTCTGGTGTCGCTTCCACTATGGGTTCCCTGACTGACTCTGGTATGATCTCATCACCAGCCGAGCCGTCCCCGAGTGGTCCTCGAATTTCTTTGAGTCAAACTGTCCTCCCACTGGCCTCCCGACTAAGAAACTCTTTCTCAAGGAAAACCCCGTTCCGAGCAACAAACACTTTGTTCTATTCCCGGTTGTAGAAGCTATACCCCAAGGTTTCGCTCGGATATCCCACGAATATGCATTTATCCGACTTGGGTGTAAGCTTGTCTGACGTAAGTTTCTTGACAAATGCTTCACAACCCCAAATCTTTAGAAAAGACAAACTGGGACTCTTCCCGGTCCACATCTCATGTGGTGTCTTGTCTATGGATTTTGATGGTACCCTGTTAAGTGTGAAAGCTGCAGTTTCTAGAGTGTATCCCCAAAATGACAAGCGTAAATCCGACTTGCTCATCATAGATCGAACCATGTCCAACAAGGTACGATTCCTCCGTTCTGATACACCATTTCTCTGTGGCATACCCGGGGGTGTGTGCTGAGGTACTATACCTCTGCTTTTCAGATGATCATCAAACTCCTGGCTCATGTACTCACCTCCACGATCAGATCATAGAAGTTTTATAGTCTTGTCGAGCTGATTCTCAACCTCGTTTTGAAACTCTTTGAAAATTTCAAAAGGCGCTGACTTGTGCCTCATCAAATAGATATATCCATATCTACTCAAGTCGTCGGTAAAAGTCACGAAGTACTAATAGCCACCTCTTGCAGTTGTGCTCATTGGTCCACACACATCACTGTGTATCAGTTCCAACAGCTCGGATGCCCTCTCACAACTCTTTGCGAAAGGAGACTTAGTCATCTTGCCGAGCAAGCATGATTCGCATGTCTCGAACGACCCAAAGTCGGTCAAGTTAGGAGTCCATCATCATGGATCTTCTTCATGCGTTTCAGACTAATGTGTCCAAGCCGGCAATGCCAGAAGTATGTCGGATTTATCTCATTAGGCTTATGCCTCTCGACATTCAAGTTATAAACCGGTTCCTATTCTAGATTCAATATAAATAACCCATCAACAATGGGTGCATACCCGTGGAACATACCATTCAAATAAATCGAACAACCATTGTCCTTTAAATTGAATTAATAACCCTGACTCATCAAGCATGAGGCAGAAATAATGTTTCGACTAAGTGTAGGAATGTAATAACAATTATTCAATTCCAAAATAAATCCAGAAGGAAGCTGGAGCTGCATCGTGCCGACCTCCAACGCGGCAACTCTTGCTTTGTTGCCGACCCTGATGTCAATCTCCCCTTGCGCCACACGGCTAGTTCTTACCAGCCCCTGCATCAAGTTGCAAATGTGAACAACCGATCCAGTATCAAATACCCAAGAGCCGCTAGGTATGTCAGCAAGGTAAATGTCTATAACATATGCAACAAGTGTACCTTTGCCTGAAGCAGCATTCCCGGCCTTCTTGCCATGCTCTGCAAGCCACTTGCTACAGTTCCTCTTCTAGTGACCAGTTTCCTTGCAATGATAGCAAATGGTCTTTGAGTCCGGTCCAGACTTCGGCGCAGCGGCGAAGGTTACCGTCTCCATGCCCTTTGCCTTAGCCTTTTTCTTGGACCAACTCTTCTTGAACTTAGCCGATTTCTGCACCATCAACACTTGATGCGTGCCTTTATTAATATCCTGCTCTGCCACTTTGAGCATCCCATGCAATTCAGTGAGCTTCTTATCCATGCCATGCATATGATAGTTCGAGATGAACGTCCCATAGCTGGGCGGAAGAGAACCCAGAACTGCATTAGTAGCCAGCTCATCCAAGAGCGGGAAGCCCAACCGATCCAAAGCTTGCACATATCCGATCATCTTGATCACATGTGGGCTCAGTGGATCACCTTCCTTCAGCTTACAATCCATCAAGGATCGCCAGACGTTGAACCTTTCGGTCCTAGCCTGCACCTGAAACATGCTCTTGAGACTCTCGATCATATCGAAAGCCCCAACGTCTTTGAAATGCTGCTGCAAATCGGGCTCCATACAAGCCAACATGAGGCAGCTGATCTCATTTGATTCATTAACAAGTTTCTGGTAGGCATTCTTGGTTGTGGTACTAGCATTATCGGCAGGTTCCTCTGGAAGCGGATCCTCTAGAGCATGTTCCTTTTTATCATGCTTGAGAACAATTCTCAAATTTCTATACCAGGTAGTAAAGTTTGTTCCATTCAGTTTATCCTTTTCCAGAATTGATTTCAATGCAAAGTTGGGTTGAGTAGGTGGTGCCATTGATCTACAACAGAAAAATATGCAATCACTAAGCAATGTGTTTATGTAGAGTAATTCTAGCCTTAAACAGAAATACTCCCACTGAAGTCAGCATCCCTCTGCAAACTCTCAGTGATTGAGGATCCGACTAGCACATGTGACTAGTGAGGTTTAGCATCACTGCTAGACAACATGCCTATCCGGTAAGCAACTCCTTGCTAATCATATCTCTATACGACTCCTGTTGGTCGGCTAGGTATCTCATACCCCGGCTCCCGACCTCTTTTGCCACAAGGCCCAAAACCATTTTGATAGCCTTGTCAAGTTAACCTAATGAAGTGCATGTCCGTGTCTGACACGAACCCTTCAGTTCAAGGACACCTAGCAGCACCCCAATTTTATGAGCCCACTACTAGACGTACTTGATGTGCGAAGGTGCAACATCAGGAATGGCAATTTACTTGATATTCATGAGGGATCTTTCTGCCATTCTAACATGCATAGAAACAAAGAAGCATAACAATCACAAGAAAAACATATATTGTGAAATAGTATGGCTCCTTCATGGATGTTCTTCCAGGTCAGCTCCAACTCCGATGACCATCTAGAAACTCCATCTTGTTTGTCACGCCGGGCCGCCAAGCCGCCAACCTGATCTCTATTATCCAACTACTACAACTAGTAATGAATTTTACATAGAGTCACAAGTCGGCACGCAGGTCGTTATACAATATAATGACAACACTTTGGCTCCTGCCGGCTGACAAACATGACACGCAGGCCATGTATAATTTACACACATGCATAACATACACATGAGCCATACTATTCACATCAAACCTGCAAAACAAAGTTACGCATAGAACCGCATTCTACCAGTTTGAGTGATCGTGTACGAAATACAAGGCGCTGCGTTTTCGGAAATCACATATCACATCCGAACTCCGATCACGCCGAATTTTCTGATCTGACCGAGATCATCGCGATCTCGATTTGGATTTATGTTTCACTATTAACCCCGATGGCGGATATCGACCAGTAGGGGTAGGTTGTGTCATGACCTCATCGATTCCGATCATCAGAAAACATAGCCTCAACGATCCCCATGTGCAGTTGATCACATCAACCGTGCACATAGCCGATCTCATCAACGACAACAGATCTCATCTATCGCCTCCACATATCTAATATGCATATGAGCTGAATCCAAATCCTATAGCAGAGGCTCTGATACCACTGTTGGGTTCTACGGTAGGGTGCGTAGACTACAAATTAAAATTTTCCTACGCGCAGAACAACCAAGAACATGCTATGGGAGATGGATCACAGTTCGTTACCACTAGACGCGCATGTTGGAAATATGCCCTAGAGCCAATAATAAAATGGTTATTATTATATCTCTTTGTTCATGATAATTGTCTATTATTCATGCTATAATTGTGTTATCCGGAAATCGTAATACATGTGTGAATACATAGACCACAACACGTCCCTAGTGAGCCTCTAGTTGACTAGCTCGTTGATCAAAAGATAGTCATGGTTTCCTGACTATGGACATTGGATGTCATTGATAACGGGATGACATCATTAGGAGAATGATGTGATGGACAAGACCCAATCCTAAGCATAGCTCAATGATCGTGTAGTTCGTTAGTTGTAGCTTTTCCGAATGTCAAGTATCATTCCTTAGACCATGAGATTGTGAAACTCCCGGATACCGTAGGAGTACTTTGGGTGTGCCAAACGTCACAACGTAACTGGGTGACTATAAAGGTACACTACAGGTATCTCCGAAAGTGTTTGTTGGGTTGGCACGAATCGAGACTGGGATTTGTCACTCCGCATGACGGAGAGGTATCTCTGGGCCCACTCGGTAATGCATCATCATAATGAGCTCAATGTGATCAAGTGGTTGATCACGGGATCATGCATTATGGTATGAGTAAAGTGACTTGCCGGTAACGAGATTGAATGAGGTATTGGGATACCGACGATTGAGTCTCGGGCAAGTAACATACCGATTGACAAAGGGAATTGTATACGGATTGATTGAATCCTCGACATCGTGGTTCATCCGATGAGATCATCGTGGAGCATGTGGGAGCCAACATGGTTATCTAGATCCCGCTGTTGGTTATTGACCGGAGGGTCGTCTCGGTCATGTCTGCATGTCTCCCGAACCCGTAGGGTCTACACACTTAAGGTTCGGTGACGCTAGGGTTGTTGAGATATTAGTATACGGTAACCCGAAAGTTGTTCAGAGTCCCGGATGAGATCCCGTACGTTACGAGGAGTTCCGTAATGGTCCGGAGGTGAAGATTTATATATAGGAAGTCATGTTTCGGCCATCGGGAAAGTTTCGGGGGTAATCGGTATTGTATCGGGACCACCGGAAGGGTCCCGGGGGTCCACCGGGTGGGGCCACCTATCCCGGAGGGCCCCATGGGCTAAAGTGGGAGGGGAACCAGCCCCTAGTGGGCTGGTGCGCCCCCTTGGGCCTCCCCCTGCGCCTAGGGTTGGAAACCCTAGGGGTGGGGGGCGCCACCCTTGCCTTCGGGGGCAAGCCACCCCCTTGGCCGCCGCCCCCCTAGGAGATTGGATCTCCTAGGGCCGGTGCCCCCCCTAGGGACCCTATATATAATGGGGGGAGGGAGGGCAGCCACACCCAAGCCCCTGGCCTCTCCCTCTCCCTCCAGTGACACTCCTCCGTCTCCCTGCGCTTGGCGAAGCCCTGCCGAGATCACCGTTGCTTCCACCACCACGCCGTCATGCTAATGGATCTTCATCAACCTCTCCTTCCCCCTTGCTGGATCAAGAAGGAGGAGATGTCTTCCCAACCGTACGTGTGTTGAACGCGGAGGTGTTGTCCGTTCAGCACTTGGTCATCGGTGATTTGGATCACGACGAGTACGACTCCATCAACCCCGTTCTCTTGAACGCTTCCGCGCGCGATCTACAAGTGTATGTAGATGCACTCCTCTCTCCCTCGTTGCTAGATGACTCCATAGATTGATCTTGGTGATGCGTAGAAAATTTTAAAATTCTGCTACGTTCCCCAACAGTGGCATCATGAGCTAGGTCTAATAGTAGTTTCTACGCACGAGTAGAACACAAAGCAGTTGTGGGCGTCGATATTGTCAATTATCTTGCCGTTACTAGTCTTATCTTGATTCGGCGGCTGAGGGAGTCCTGGATTAGGGGGTGTTTGGGTAGCCGGACTATGCCTTCAGCCGGACTCCAGGACTATGAAGATACGAGATTGAAGACTTCGTCCCGTGTCCGGATGGGACTTTCCTTGGCGTGGAAGGCAAGCTTGGCGATGCGGATATTCAAGATCTCCTACCATTGTAACCGACTTTGTGTAACCCTAACCCTCTCCGGTGTCTATATAAACCGGAGGGTTTTAGTCCGTAGGACAACTTCATACACAACAATCATACCATAGGCTAGCTTCTAGGGTTTAGCCTCCTTGATCTCATGGTAGATCTACTCTTGTACTACCCACCAATATTAATCAAGCAGGACGTAGGGTTTTACCTCTATCAAGAGGGCCCGAACCTGGGTAAAACATCATGTTCCTTGCCTCCTGTTACCATCCGGCCTAGACGCACAGTTCGGGACCCCCTACCCGAGATCCGCCGGTTTTGACACCGACATTGGTGCTTTCATTGAGAGTTCCTCTGTGTCGTTGCTTTTAGGCCCGATGGCTCCTTCGATCATCAACAACGATGCAATCCAGGGTGAGACTTTTCTTCCCGGACAGATCTTCGTCTTCGGCGGCTTCACACTGCGCTCCAATTCGTTTGGCCACCTTGAGCAGATCGAAAGCTACGCCCCTAGCCATCAGGTCAGGTTTTGAAGCCTAAACTACACGGCTGATATCCGCGGGGACTTGATCTTCGACGGATTCGAGCCACAGCCAAGCGCGCCGCACTGTCTCGATGGGCATGATATAGCTCTGCCGCCGAACAGCGCCTTGGAGGCCGCACACGCATCGGTTCCGACCATTCATTCGGAGCCTACTGCGCCGATCGAGGATCAGCGGTTGGACGCTGCCTCAGGGGCTGCGATCTCAAAGGCGATCGAGCCAAACTCCGGCCCTGCACTCCGCATGGCCCGTGACTCCGAGGAGCCGGATTCCTCTCCGAACTCCGAGCCCCCCGCGCCCCTGCCAATCGAATCCGATTGGGCGCCGATAATGGAATTCATTGCCGCAGACATCTTTCAGCACTCGCCCTTCGGCAACATCCTGAATTTTCTAAAGTCTCTCTCTTTATCACGAGAGCCCTGGCCGGACTACGGTCAGCAAGGTTGGGATATGGACGATGAGGAAATTCAAAACCCACCCACCACCCACTTCGTAGCCACTGTCGACGACTTAACCGACATGCTTGACTTCGACTCCGAAGACATCGACGGCATGGACGATGATGCAGGAGACGAACAAGAACCAGCACCTATAGGGCGCTGGAAGGCCACCTCGTCATATGACATATATATGGTGGACACTCCAAAGGATGGAGATGGCGATGGAACAGCAGGGGACGATACCTTTAAGAAACAGCCCAAGCGCTAGCGTCAGCGGCGCCGCTTTAAATCCCGCCAAAGCAAAAACGGTGATTCCGGCATGGGAGATAATACTACTCCGGATAGCGCCGAAGAACACCCCCTCCAACAAGATTCAGCACAGGAGGACAGAGAAGCCAGCCCTCATGAGAGGGCGACGAACCAAGAGGTTGAGGACGATAATTATATGCCTCCCTTCGAAGACGAGGCAAGCCTCGACGACGACGAGTTCTCCATGCCAGAGGATCCCGCCGAACAAGAGCGTTTTAAACGCGGGCTTATGGCCACAGCAAGCAGCCTCAAGAAAAAGCAGCAACAGCTTAGAGCTGATCAGGATTTGCTAGCGGACAGATGGACTGAAGTCCTTGCGGCCGAAGAGTATGAACTCGAACGCCCCTCCAAGAGTTACCCAAAGCGCAGGCTGCTACCCCGACTAGAGGAGGAAGCACCTACATCACCAGCGCATGACATGGCCGACCGGCCACCCCGTGGCTGCGACAGAGAGGCCTCTTGGCCCTCCACTCAAGCCATGCCCCGACGCCGCATCAAGCATACTAAGGCACGGGAAAATGCGCCCGACCTGCGCGACATACTGGAGGACAAGGCAAGGCAAACAAGATCGATCTACGGATCGCGCAGGCGCCCCGCGGCACGTGACGGTGATCGTCACTTCGGATGCAATAAATCCTGCCGGGCCGAACTCAACAGACAAAACTCCCTCGAGCTGCGTCGTGATATAGCCCAATACAGAGGCGCCGCCCACCCACTATGCTTCACAGATGAAGTAATGGATCATAAAATCCCTGAGGGCTTCAAACCCGTAAACATCGAATCATACGATGGCACAACAGATCTTGCGGTATGGATCGAGGATTATCTCCTTCATATCCACATGGCCCGTGGTGATGATCTACACGCCATCAAATACCTCCCACTCAAACTTAAGGGACCGGCCCGGCATTGGCTTAACAGCTTGCCAGCAGACTCAATCGGTTCTTGGGAGGACCTGGAAGCCGCATTCCTTGACAACTTCCAGGGCACTTATGTGCGACCACCGGACGCCGATGACCTAAGCCACATAATTCAGCAGCCAGACGAATCGGCCAGGCAATTCTGGACACGGTTCCTAACAAAGAAAAACCAGATAGTCGATTGTCCGGACGCAGAGGCCTTAGCAGCCTTCAAGCATAATATCCGTGACGAGTGGCTTGCCCAGCACCTTGGACAGGAAAAGCCGAAATCTATGGCATCCCTCACGACACTCATGACCCGCTTTTGCGCGGGAGAAGACAGCTGGCTAGCTCACAGCAACAATTTAACCAAGAACCTTGGTAATTCGAATACCAAGGACAAAAGCGACAGGTCGCGTCGGAACAAACAAAAGCGCCGCGTTAACAGCGACAGCAACGAGGATACGGCAGTTAATGCCGGATTCCGAGGCTACAAATCCAGTCAATGGAAAAAGCCATTCAAAAGAAATACTCAGGGCCTGTCCAGTTTGGACCGAATACTCGACCGCTTGTGCCAGATACATGGCACCCCCGAAAAGCCAGCCAATCACACCAATAGGTACTGTTGGGTGTTCAAGCAGGCAGGCAAGTTAAGAGCCGAAAACAAAGACAAGGGGCTGCATAGCGACAACAAGGAGGATCCCAGGTCGCCGAACAACAGTGGACAGAAGGGATTTCCCCCGCAAGTGCGGACGGTGAACATGATATACGCAACCCACATCCCCAAGAGGGAGCGGAAGCGTGCGTTACAGGACGTATATGCGATGGAGCCAGTCGCCCCAAAGTTCAACCCATGGTCCTCCTGCCCGATCACCTTTGATCGAAGGGACCACCCCACTAGCATCCGTCACGGCGGCTTCGCCGCATTGGTTCTAGACCCAATCATTGACGGATTTCATCTCACAAGAGTCCTCATGGACGGCGGCAGCAGCCTGAACTTGCTTTACCAGGATACAGTGTGAAAAATGGGCATAGATCCCTCGAGGATCAAGCCCACCAAAACGACCTTTAAAGGCGTCATACCAGGTGTAGAAGCCAACTGTACAGGCTCAGTCACACTGGAAGTGGTCTTCGGATCTCCGGATAACTTCCGAAGCGAGGAGTTAATCTTCGACATAGTCCCGTTCCGTAGTGGCTATCACGCACTGCTCGGG
>NW_021228792.1:0-404 GCF_002162155.2 Triticum dicoccoides | reverse complement strand
TTAATGAAGAATCTGAACCAATTTCATGGCTTGGAGATCACTCATGTTGGCATGCTAACCAAGGATGATGCAGTAGAATCAAAACTGAAGAATAAGAAAGACCTTGACGAGTTGAAACTGAAATTTAAATCAGATGGGTTACCAATTTCGTCATGGTTTTCAGGCTATCCCGAGTCTCAGTTCATGCAGGACAATGAGATAGACATGCTTCATCAGTCTCAAATCATCCAGGACAATGAGATAGAAGTGCTTCAATCTCTGCAACCTCCTATCAGTCTCAAGTCTCTGTTCCTCCAGAATTATGCCGGTGTCTCGCTCCCAAGCTGGTTTCGGCCACAAAACATACCAAGCTTAGAATCACTTACTTTTAGAGACTGTGTCGGACTCAAGAGCATATCATTGTG
>NW_021228791.1:0-2920 GCF_002162155.2 Triticum dicoccoides | reverse complement strand
CTTTTAGGTGAGCAGTGTTAGGCTTTAAATTTACTTCTCTTTTATTTATTTTATTTTTCTGTTTAGTTTTCTACACTGCTTTGCAATAAGTAGAGCCACCAATGCATTTGATGGAAATATGCCCTAGAGGCAATAATAAAGTTATTATGTACTAGCACAATTGCCCGTGCGTTGCAAAGGGGAGAAAATTGATGTGTGTTCCTCAAAAAGAATGTGACACCTAGCAGTGGCGAAAAAGCGCATGCTGAGATTTTCAAGAAAAGCATTATCAACTGCACATTAGTCATGATGAAAGAAGCCTTAACACCGATAATAAGGAACACTTATTTTGTTCATAACCCTGAAATCTACTCTCTACCTTTGGGTTTGTCAGACCTATCTCAGAAAATAATGTAGATAGAGATTGAAGAGAATGAACAGCACATCAAAACTGCACAATTAATGCGCTTGCGTTTTCCATAAAATATTGGATTAGAAAAATGATTGCTACATGAACATGCAGCAACTATCCAAGAACCGGTCAGTTTGCCAGCTTATTTGCAACAACTCATTTTGGCGCGCTAGTTTAGGACATGTCATGGTCAATTGATGTGGGTGAATAACACTAACTTTTTATGGACAATGTTGGCCACATCTTTCTCAACCCCGACAGTGTCTGCATGCCTCGACAACATTAATTGCTGGTAAATATTTGTAAATATGTATTGTCATTGAATTATAATACACTAACCTTTTGTATGTTAGACCGAGGACCGGTGACCCCCTGTCCATAAGAGAGCGTTGAGCTAGAGAAGTAACCGAAATCCACCAATAAGGCCTTATAAAGTTGCAATCAAAGAAATTCTTACAAAGTTACATATATCTCCAGCAATACAAATAGCATTTGTCTTGTCCATCTTGGAAAATTAATCAGTATCAAGAATCATTCTCACCTGCAGATTGAACTCTCATTTTTGAGATTCAACCATTAATTCCTTGATGTGCGCAATGTATGCATGGACACTATAAATATAAACCTTTAAAGGTGAAACAGCTCTATCTATATCTATTCTGAAAACATTGACAATATACAGGAGAATTAATACCAAATCCCCTCAAAATAGACGATTACCACTGTTGCTAATATCGAGGAATTAAATATTAGTGTGCCCTATGTTGTTGAGAATTTCATCAAACACGTGGAAAACATATGGCTGCAATACGGTAGATCTGCACCAATCCAAGCCACTCTATGGCATGTGGCTGCCAAAAAAATGGAAGAACACAAATCATAATCATTACCTCTATTTGTGGATTGGTGCAGCGCTTGGAGGTTTCCTCCCCACCGCATTAGGGCATGCCATCTTTGCGACGTGGCACATTGGAAGCATAGGGTAGCCTCACTATTCCTCTAGCAAGTGGAGAATACGGCCGCGTGAGATGGGTGCCCATGGTGATACAGGAACTCGGCAGCATTGATGTGACCAAGCGCTTTGTCCATTCTTCCTAATCTAGGAACGACGTCACCTGTTCTCTTCCTAATCCTGCAGCGATGGCATGAGTTTCGGAGAGAGCTAGCAACGTTTGCCGCACGTCATGTGGGCTCTCCGCCGCTCTCCCCTGACACGGGCTTGGTGGCTTGGCCACACCCTCACGAACTCCTGCCGGCGCTGAACAGCTGCACCAGGAACAGTGCCACGCCGAGTTGCCGCACAATTTTCACGATCGACTACCGCATCTACCCCTCCAGTCCTCCTCGTCGACATATTCCCCAATTGCGGCCTCTACAAACCCGCAGGATTCTTCTTACCGCCAGCTACCGCCGGGCGGCACGTCCGCTACTGCAGCCCGCCCACAACGCATGCACCGACGACAATGCGGACGCCCGCCGTGGCCAGACCGCCAGAGTTCCACCAACGGCGTTGACACAAGGCCTCGACCACGCACAGCGAGGTAGCTATCGTTGGTAAGTGCTAACTCAGTCGACCTGACCCTCCTTATTAGGCCTCTTGATCAGCGCTAAATAGCAACTTGAAATTACCTTCAGTCAGTGAAGGTCAGAAACATCACAAGCATGAACGGCCGAGCAGTTGTCTCCGGCACAAGAGCGAAAGGACAAGCAGATCGGGCGCAGGACCGTCGACGATGGTGATTTCAACCAGCTCTGTCATCATCAGCTTGGTCAAGGACGGATCTAGTTACTAACTTGCATGCTGTATTTTGTCACCGAGACCGGCCAGTAGAACTTGTCGTGGAACAGCGCGACCGTGCGGCAAGACACGAACTGCTTCGCCCAAACATTGCCTCACACGGCTACCACCGATGAGCCGCCCAGATTGACTCACGATCATGTGCATGGCCACGGCGAATGACACGCCGCCGGTGTTGCAGTAGTACTATAGGGACCTATATATCGATCGACTCTGACTCCGACAACTCGAGAATAACCGCCGTAAACATGCGTCTTGCGGCACCGCTTCCCCTCGTGATTTGCTGTAGCCGCCAGGCAGGTGGGCTAATCGATGTTGGGTCGATCTCGTGTTGCTGGCTATTTCACGGGAGTTACTTGCCTTTTTTCTCTGGCATCAGGAGTTGGACCCACACACGCCTCACCTTACTCTCGTGAGCCCATCTTGGAGGGTGTTTGGATCACTAGAGACTAGAGACTAGAGACTAGAGACTAGTAGTAGTCATCTTTAGTCAGTAAACCTCCAAACACCCCTGACTAGTGGGTGACTAAAACTAGTTTAGTCCCTAGTCACCCCACCCCCAACTTTTACTTACTAGAGACTAGTAGGTAGTCACCTTTAGTCAGTAAACCTCCACCCCTGACTTTTACTGACTAAAGTCCCCCTCTCTCTCCTCTAATTGGTGTTGCACAAGGGACATTTAATGCTGACTAGTAGTAGTCACCTTCCAAACAGGGCCTGGCTAAAAACTT
>NW_021228790.1:0-1623 GCF_002162155.2 Triticum dicoccoides | reverse complement strand
ATCAATGATCACTCCAATGTGGACAAGGAAATAGCACAATTGGTAACAATTCTTGTCGGTTTCTCACACCTACACAAATAAGGCTTATGGTGGAGCTCGGTGAGGATAGTGGCACACACTTTTTTATGCAAAATGTTAGCAAGGGTCAATAATGTTGAAAGAGATTCATAAATTCGCAAGTGAAACAAGTAGACCAATAGCAATATGTGGCACACAGAAACACACACACGGACAGATAAATGGGGACGTGCAACCAAGGAATGAGATCAAAATGTGGAATCCACAGAAAATGCTCTTGTTGCACAACTCTAGAGAGACGCTAGCACGATTGCTTAATAGGCGGATACGACACTTGTGCACAACCTATATGAGACAAAAATGCAACAACTTCTATCCCAAGTATGCTATGTATATATGGTTCCCGGTGTTATGATCCAAGATGATCTTATATGACACTGTGGTATGATGCTATGGCACTTGCTTACAAGCTCTTTGTTCAGTCTTTTTCTTTGCTTAAAAGCTTATTCTTTTTTTATATGTATGGCCACTTTGGCACAATGCACAAACCAAGATAGCAATTGTATATATGCGGGAACAAACTTGTGGCACAAAGGATGATATGATACCAAGATGATACCAATATGGTATGGTATGTATGTAATGTATGGTGTAGATCACTAATGTGCACAAGTAACGTTGCCGACAATACTCAAATGGCTAGTCTCGATAGGAAAGTGACGCAAAATGGTCTAGGGGTTATCAATGCAATGGCAAGGGAATATACAATGGAGGGATACCACGATACCAAGATGATATGGAGGTTACCGTCCTTGTCGATGATGAGTGGCGATGATCTTGATGGAGATACCAAGATGATGGAGACTCGTCCCTAAGTATCTGAAACACCTTAAGAAACAGAAAAACCGCGAACTCAAAATCTCAAATGTCAAAATGGTGGTAGCGGGATGCGGTGGTGGTGTTGCAGAAGCTCAATGGGATTGCGACAATGCAATGATGGGTTATGCGAGTAGGCAATGCGGAAATGGAGGGTAAGGTGGTGGACTATACACAGTGTCAGAGTTGGAAGCGCGGTCCCTAAGTAGCCGAAACACCTTAGGATACACAACTCACAACACAAACAAAATTGGGTTAATTTGGGGTGGCGGGGATGTATAGTGGTCAAGCCTATGCGGAAGTAGTGGTGGTGGTTGATGAAGAAGAAATCGTCCCTAAGTAGCCTATACACCTTAGGAGACTCAAATCACTCCTCAAGCAACCACTAATGCGATGGGGAACAAAATTGGTTAGGTTGCGGAGGTCTGCGGTGGTGTAGCGGATGATGTGGTGGAAGCCCTAGGCAAAGATGCCAAAATGCACAAAATTTGATGGTGTCAAAAGGTGGTGAAACCAAGGTGAGGTCCTCGGGCACGTCGATAGCTTCAAAACGAGCCAAAGAACACTCAAATCGGAGTTCGGAGTGAAAAGTTGTGATGAAAACGGTGAAGAAGGCTGATGCTGAAATTCTGTGCAATGTTTCGGGTTAGGCCGGAAGTTCCGGGCCTAGAGCCGGAAGTCCCGGGCTCCGGAAGTTCCGGGGGGTGGCCGGAAGTTCCGGGGGTCACG
>NW_021228789.1:0-416 GCF_002162155.2 Triticum dicoccoides | reverse complement strand
TAAGTGAATTATCTGTTACTTACCCGAATCCAGAGCTCTCCAGGAGCGTTCGCCGATCTGCCCCGTAGTGTGTCTGATGCTGCCACATTCTACCGAGCCGAGGAGGGGAGCTCGACGGAAAACGTGTTCTGGTCTCAATATGCTGAGGCTGGACATCCGGTGCCCCTGAGCGACCAGCTGAAGCAGCTGATCGAGCTCCACAAGGTGGCCAAACAGGCCATGAAGGGCCTCATAGTTCGGTTGTGGCCTAGAGAGGCCATGCCTGGGAGTTACTTCGGTCTGGTGCGGCGGCTGGTGGACGCTTGTCCATGGATTGAAGTCATCAAGCGCTCCGTCTGTATTGAAGGTGCCCGTCGGGCCCTCGCCCGTGCTAAAGTGCACTGGGGCAAGTTGGACGCTGAGAAGCTATTGACGGA
>NW_021228788.1:0-1682 GCF_002162155.2 Triticum dicoccoides | reverse complement strand
AACTCAGGAGGACTTGTTCATAACCATGGAGGATATAACCATGCTGGAGGAGGATCGCATAAACATAATGGTGCGAAGAACGGGAATGGGAATGGAGCCAACAACAATCAGAACCGCTCTAACCCATCCACACCCGCAAAGAGGGACTTAGGCCAAGTTGTTTGCTACAAGTGCGGGAAGACAGGGCACTACGCCAGGAAAGAACGGGAATGGAAACGGGAGCGCAGGGAAGAAGCCCAATCCATTCAACAATGGACAAGTGAACCACGTTAACGTGGAGGAGGTTGAAGAGCAGCCGGACGCGGTAATAGGTAAGTTTTTGGTTCAGTCATTTACCGCTATTGTTCTTTTCGATACTGGTGCATCGCATTCATACATATCAAGGGGATTTGTGGAAAAGTTTAAGTTTCCAACCCAAACCCTTAGGACACCCCTCTTAGTGAGCTCGCCGGGATCAGAGTACATGGCTAGCAGATGGTGCACCCAGATACCCCTAATCATTGGCACGCATGTATTTCCGTCTGACCTAATTATCTTGGAGTCGCAAGGATTGGATGTGATATTAGGTATGGACTGGATGTCAAAGTATGAAGGAAGTATTGACTGTGCTAGTAAGTCAATTTATCTTACTACCCCGGAGGGAACAAGGATTAAGTATGTATCTAGGCATGTGCCTAGGAGGAGCCAAGTAAACGCCCTCACGGGAGTTGTACAGGAGGAAGTACCTGTAGTAAAGGATTTTCCGGATGTTTTCCCCGAAGAGTTACCTGGTATGCCACCGGACAGAGATATTGAGTTTTTGATAGAGCTATTGCCAGGAACAGGACCGATATCTAAGAGACCCTATCGGATGCCAGCAAATGATCTGGAGGAAATTAAGAAGCAGATTAAGGAGTTGTTGGAGAAAGGTTACATTCGTAGAAGCTCATCACCTTGGGGAGCCCCAGTACTTTTGGTGGAGAAGAAGGATAAATCCCTAAGGATGGTTGTTGACTACCGAGCTCTGGATGAAGTAACGATAAAGAAAAAGTATCCCTTACCAATGATCAACGATCTGTTTGATCAGTTACAAGGAGCTAAGGTGTTTTCGAAGTTTGATCTGCGATCGGGATACCATCAGTTGAAGATCCGAGAGCAGGATATACCCAAGACAGCGTTTACCACATGGTATGGATTATATGAGTATACAGTCATGTCATTTGGACTGACTAACGCCCCTGCCTATTTCATGAGTATGATGAACAAGGTGTTCATGGAGTATTTGGACAATTTTGTTGTGGTATTCATTGATGACATTATGATATACTCGAAGAACGAAGAGGAGCACGCGGAACATTTGCGTTTGGTTCTCGAGAAACTCAGGGAACATCAGTTATATGCCAAATTCAGCAAGTGCGAGTTTTGGTTGAAGGAAGTTGGATTTCTTGGGCATGTTATATCAGGAGAGGGTATAGCAGTACATCCCAGTAAGGTTCAGTCGGTCACTGAATAGTTGGCACCCACTTCAGTTGGCGAGATCTGCAGTTTTCTTGGACTGGCAGGATATTATCGGAGGTTCATTGAGAATTTTTCCAAGATTGCTAAACCAATGACTGAATTGCTGAAGAAGGATACTAAGTTCAAATGGACGGAGGAGTGCGAGACAAGTTTTCAAGAGCTGAAGGAGCGATTGACTACAGCAC
>NW_021228787.1:0-423 GCF_002162155.2 Triticum dicoccoides | reverse complement strand
TGAACCTATCTAACTCCAGGTTGTTCCACTTCAGCTCGGAATTTACTCAATCGTATGTGTACATGCATCAGGGCATACATAAAATATTCAAGTCTATATTCTCAGCTAGTTGTGATGTAATGAAAATAATTAATTAAGGACCTAAGATAAAAATTGATTTTAGACATCAAAATTTGTAGCGCTCATTTCAACCATGTTCGGATAAACTTGAGGTAAATTAGCAGTTAGGATATTAGTTACAAGCTAGGTGTGTAACTGTTGTCAACACCACCACCACCAGAGAGACGCAAGATAAGCATCAACACCACCATGATCACACGAGCACATATATAAAGCAAGTACACATGGGCAGCTATTGACAGACCCTAGAACCGCATGAATTTATCACCAGAGAGCTCCAGTAGGAGTTGATGCTTGGTTACA
>NW_021228786.1:0-997 GCF_002162155.2 Triticum dicoccoides | reverse complement strand
ATCTCCCGAATTAAAGGCATTCAATGCCTCTTGGGAGAAACATGCGTCACGAAGAATTGTCCGGCGGCGCCTGTGATTCATGGCACTCTCCACCTCAGATCTGGTGGCGGACAATCTGTCGGCATCCTCCGTTGGAGGAGCATTCGACGCGCGCCTTGTGTTCGCCTCCCCTTCCGGACCTGGCGTCGGAGCCTGGCTGGCGGAGGCTCGATTGGCAACCTCTCCGGACATAGTCCGGCGAGCGCTCTTTCTCCTGAAAAGATCATGAACATTAGTATGCCTTCCAGGAATCTTTCCTTGAAACACGGTGGCGCGCCATAACGTTGCAGTGACGTCTCGATCCGCACCGCACTTCTTTTCTGCCTGCTGGGCCGAGCTGCCCCTTGTTGGCCAGCCGCCGCGGTCTCGGCTTCCCGCCTCAAAGGTACCTCCTACGGAACACCATTGGTATGCGGTGATCAGAAATAAGCACAGATGGGTCATGGTATCAGGACTTCGGTCAAAGTTACCTGGGAAGATGGAAATATTCCGGGGTAGTCGGCCGTAATGGCGACCAAAGCATTGTCGATGCTAAGTTGGTGGAACACCCCATCGACCAGCTCCACCTTTATGTCCGGAACCTCTTCGGAGGCCAGATCGAGGGACCGTTCCGGATCCTCGGGTTGTGGAGGCGGGCTGTGTATATCCTCTACAGCCCGGCGCAGTTCCTGCGTCAAAATCACAAAATGAGATACTTAACCATGGGAATGGTGATCGGATAGGCAAAAAGAAATGCCTGCTTACCCAGCTTCGAGGATTATTCATAGAAAAACCATTCAGTGGACTAATATGGAGAAAATCCTCCTTTTCCCCTTTGTACAGGCCGGACAAGATCTTCACCAGATCGGCGATCGATCCCGGCCCCTTACGGCCATGGCGGGTGGCATCATCCTCCCAGTTGAAATCCCACATGGGGTGGCCCCTATACTGGAGCGGCTGCATCCCCCGCATAATGCAT
>NW_021228785.1:0-452 GCF_002162155.2 Triticum dicoccoides | reverse complement strand
GGACTCCGAACAACTTTCGGTTTGTTGCATACTTATATCTCTACAACCCTAGCGTCACCGAACCTTAAGTGTGTAGACCCTACGGGTTCGGGAGACACGTAGACATGACCGAGACGGCTCTCCGGCCAATAACCAACAGCGGGATCTGGATACCCATGTTGGCTCCCACATGCTCCTCGATGATCTCATCAGATGAACCACGATGTCGAGGATTCAAGCAACCCCGTATACAATTCCCATTGTCAATCGGTATGTTACTTGCCTGAGATTCGACCCTCGGTATCCCAATACCTCGTTCAGTCTCGTTACCGGCAAGTCACTTTACTCGTACCGTAATGCATGATCCCATGACCAGACACTCGGTCTCTTTGAGCTCATTATGATGATGCATTACCGAGTGGGCCTAGAGATACCTCTCCGTCATACGGAGTGACAAATCCTAGTCTCGATCC
>NW_021228784.1:0-2118 GCF_002162155.2 Triticum dicoccoides | reverse complement strand
GTCTTGATGCCCAGTAAAAGTCCACATTGGATGGGAGTGGTGCTGGAGAGGAGCGATGCGGCACTAGAGGAACTCCTTCACCACCTGGGGCTCCGTCACGCCAAGTGTCCTCAACCTCTCAAAGTGGCACCAGATAAAAGCAAGTTGGGGGCTCGTGAGCTTCTTGTGACCCCAGCCTGGATTGGGGACAACAGGCAATGTCGGGTGCGTGAGCAGGGGGCTGGGCACCCCGACATCCACATATAGCCACCGTTCTCGAAACCCGCTCATGGAAGGTGGGAGGCTGAAGTCGATCCCCGAGGCGGCTGACTCCAGCATGGCCTGGAAGCTCACGCACACCGAGCATGGAGATGGGTCAGTCAAGCGTAGGGAGACGAAGTGGCGCAGGAGAGCAACGGAGGGAGTAATGCCCACCATGGCCTCGCAGACAAAGGCGAAGACAGCAAGAAGAGTAATGAATTGGGGACCGAGATGCATCATATGGATGTGGTAATGGGAAAGCACCGCATTGAAGAAAGCGGATAAGGGGGGAACCAAGCCCGGCCACAGGGCATCGGCGAAGAATCGGACCTCCATGACGATCCTGTCGAAGGAGCGTGGGATGCGGGCCAGGCCGTCGTCCTCCCGCACTCGTTGAAGCTGGAGGCGAGGGCAGAGCGGACCTTGTCCAAGGCTTCCAGATTGAGTATGAGCGACTGGTCGATGGGGGGCGCAGCTGCAGGAGGCGAGCGGGACGAAGGCGCGGGCTTCTTCCCCTTTTCCATTTTCGTTGGTGCCATGGAAATAGGAAGGGGGGAGGACTCAAGATGGATTGGAGGCAGAAGCAGAGGCTCCAGGAAGAAAGGGGAACAGGAAGCACGCGGGCAGCAGGGAGAGAATAACTGGGTACAGTCTCGTGTCCGCTTAGCCAGGTGCATAATGGGGAGCGTGGGGAAGTGGAGACGCCCACGTCCAATCAACCACCACGCGGCCACCAAGGCTGCAGACTGTTGGGGCCCGCGGCGCTCCGCACTTGCCCCTTCGCTTCTCTGCTAAGCCAAGTCCAAGCGCGCCTTGGGCCCGGGGGCTACTGTCGACGTTCTGGGAACGGGGGTCCCCAGAGTTGCCTGCCTGTGGCCTGCGGCGTGGCTCAAGTGGTGGCCCAGTACGGCCCATCTTCATCATCTCAAGCTCAAGACCCTCGCGAGGGGCCAAGCCTCGCGGGGCGGACAATGAAAGGCTTCCTCAGGAACGGCCTCACCAGGCAGGCTCGCGAGGAGGCGGAGAGATCAAGGCAAGGGTACGTCGCGAGGTGCTCATGATGCAAGCCATGACGGTCGAGACCAGGCGGATGCCAGGCGAGCGCCGGCCTGTGTAGTGTCCTTATTTCCTCTTTGGTGCAAAGGGGGCAAGCGCAGGCACGGAGTACCAAGGCATCAAGCAAAGGATACCATTTCGGTGCAACGAGACCAAGACTAGTAGAGCGGCAGGACGGAGGTAACCGTGGAGCCCAAGGCGGCGTCATCACCAGTGCCTTTGGCAGCCGAAGACCAACTTTAGTCAGGATAATTTGTACTAGATGTTCCCCTTTAAAATGGCCGTTGTTGGCGCCCTTCCCGCACAATATTTGGGAAGAGGATCAGCGCCTCTATATATAGAGATAGCCACCACCGTAGGGAGGGATCGGAGTCCTTCTCAAGCAAACCACCACCACAAGAACACCTCTCGCGAGGCTGTTCTTCCCTTGTATTGTTCATCATCAGCCCCTGAGGCAATCCACCACACCACATACTGGAGTAGGGTATTACACCACAACAGTGGCCCAAACCAATATAAATCTTGTGTCCCTTGTGTTGTTCATCGTTTAGCTTAGATTCTCAGTGAGGCATTGGGACGTGGATCGGTAGGGGGAAGATCTCCGTGCGCACCCCAGAGTTCGAACCTTAAGGGTTTTGCCGGAACCCGATATCCGACACCTACAGTCAAACTCGGCCCCACTGATTTGATCTATCTAGCACCACCGAGTTCACTTGACATAGCCATAGCCAGAAACTCTAATCAATTTGGTCACACCAATATGGCTCTCGGTCTCACCGAGATGGCTTTGCAAACTCTCTGTTTCCCTTCATAACATTTTGG
>NW_021228783.1:0-892 GCF_002162155.2 Triticum dicoccoides | reverse complement strand
TCTGTTTGGTATTAGGCCCAGGCTATCTGCGCCCCTTCATCAACTGGATAGGTGTAGCGTCAGTTTGTTGCTTAGATGACGGCTTTAGTCTTATTATTGTATTGATTTTGTAAGGTCTTGTGAGAATAATTAATAAAGTGGCCGTATGCATCGCTCAGATGCAGAGGCCGGAAGTCATCCTCCTTTTCTAAAAAAAAAGAGAAATACGCATTCTTTTTGAAGGTAAGAGAGATACACCCTTGCAATTATCTACCCATACAGCCCTCACCCTAAATATCACTATTATGGTAATATTCAGAGAAATACAACTCTCTTACAGTAAGAGAAATATACCCTTAAGCTTGTATTATCCACCCGTTCGTCCTTCTCATTAAACTTAGTACATAGGTTATAGACCTTCACCCAGGGGAAAAAAGTGCTAGCTCGTAAGTAATAGAAAATATAATACAATGGAGGGCATGGCAGCGGTACCCGAGTTAGAGTGGGACGGATACCGCGTCGAGGGCAACCACACCGGAGTCACTGGCAGCATGGAAACTGCGTGAACGGCAACGGACGAAGGTGAGGCGTCATATATCTTTCTTTTTTTTATCTTAGGTGTTAGTGTTGGATCTAAGATTTTACATTAGTGTGGGGCAATAAGATTTTTTTTAAACCACAAATGTAACATGCCAATTTACATGTATATAATTTACCAAAAAGCTGTAGAATTAGATTCATAATTACCAGAAGTAGCATAAATAAAATAATCAAGTCTGAAATTCACATATATGAATATTACTATGAGAATCTCATCATATCATCACCATCATCGAAATCGGCACTCTTTGCCCAAGAGGATTGTAATGAATCACCTTGGTTGAAATGAAATTAATATTTTTCGCAAAAAAAA
>NW_021228782.1:0-498 GCF_002162155.2 Triticum dicoccoides | reverse complement strand
GTGTCTCAGCGGGGAATTGAAGCCAATCCCGACAAGATCAAGGCCATTGAGCAGATTGAAGCACCAAAGCGCGTCAAGGATGTACGAAGACTTGCCGGTTGCGTGGCTGCTCTCAGCAGGTTTATCTCTAGATCTGCTGAGCACGCCCTGCCGTTTTTCAAAATATTGAAAAAGGCAGGTCCAATGAAATGGACTCCGGAAGCGGAGGCTGCGCTGCAGGACTTGAAGAGATACCTGTCCTCCACTCCAACACTTGTCGCACCTAGGCCACAAGAGAAGTTGCCGCTGTATATAGCGGCAACCAATCAGGTGGTTAGTGCTGCGTTAGTGGCGGAGAGGGAGGCCGATGATGAGCCAGCAACCACGGCAGATGCATCCAGCGACAAGCAGGGGGCTTCACCGGCAAGCTCTGGTCCGACAAGCTCTGGTCCGGCAGGCTCTTGTCCGGCAGGCTCTGGTCCCGACAAAGATGGATCTGCGCAGACGCATAAGGAGATG
>NW_021228781.1:0-610 GCF_002162155.2 Triticum dicoccoides | reverse complement strand
CATTTAGCTCTCTAAACAATTAGGTAAATGACTGAAAAACAACAAATGATGTCAGAACATGTTGGAAATTGATGACGTGTCTTTGAATGCTGCATACTAAACACAAAAGAAATCCGGAGTTCAAATAAGTTTAAAAAACATTGAAGTGCCCGTGTAACAGATGAGTTCTCGTCCTAAACCTTGATACTCCGAAAGAGATTGTCCATTTTGTACATGAAGTGTGTCCAGTTTTTGCCCTGTCCCTCTACACTCCTTCGCACATGCTATGCGGTTGAAATGATGATACCATGCCAACTTTCAACATTTTCATAGTTCATTTTGTAGTGATTTTCAATTTCACGATCATTTAGCTCTCTAAACAATTAGGTAAATGACTGAAAAACAACAAATGATGTCAGAACATGTTGGAAATTGATGAAGTCGCTTTGAATGCTGCATACTGAACACAAAAGAAGTCCGGAGTTCAAATAAGTTTAAAAAACATTGAAGTGCCCGCGTAACAGATGAGTTCTCGTCCGAAACCCTTCTCCGAAAGAGATTGTCCAGTTTGTACACGAAGTGCGTCCAGTTTTTGCTGTGACCCTCTCTGCTCTTTCGCACATGCTATGCG
>NW_021228780.1:0-1411 GCF_002162155.2 Triticum dicoccoides | reverse complement strand
GAGCCCTGGTGACTCCTGGGCTTATATATGCCGACGGCTTTGCCGTAGGCATAGTTTTTTTTTCCCTGTTTTTTCTCTTTTCCAATTCATTTGACAGCATTTCAAAACAGAACAATATGAAATTATGCAGAAATATGACAGTTCATCATCTAAACATACTCAAGTTCACCATCATCATCTAAACATACTCAAGTTCATCACATCATCTAAAGATCATCACCGACTCAAGTTCATGAACATAAAAGTTGTGCAAGACATGAAACATCATAAAAGTAGGAATATGAAAGGCATGGCACGACGGCCACATGCACGGAATCATCAAGCAAGACCACCTCCGCCAAAACCACCACCTCCGCCAAAACCACCACCTCCACCAAAACCACCACCTCCGCCAAAACCACCACCTCCACCAAAACCACCACCTCCGCCAAAACCACCACCTCCACCAAAACCACCACCACTCTGCCAGATCGGAGATACTGGGGTCGACGGAGCAGGAGTCGACCCACCGGTCCCCTACATGTTTCAAAAAAGATTCTAACAGTAAATATGATATGATAGTGTTGAATGAACGAGAACTAGTTTGTCAGTAGTTAGGCAAATGTACTAACCGGACCATCACTGCCTAGTGCCACCCATTCATCGAACGTGGGCACGTGTGGGGGTTCTCCTGCAGGTGGTGGTGGGGGTCCCATTTGTGGTGGACCCGTGCCGTTACTCCAAGCCGCCAACATAGCCTGAATGGTAGTTAAACAAGCAAACTAGAAGATCAGAAGGAATGAAAGTGCAAAAATTTAGCTTGGTTTTAAGAGGGCAGAACTAACCGTCATCATGTGACGGTTGTAATCATCGTTTGCCTTCACTCGTTTCAAGTACTCCCGCACCTCGAGATTCCTATGCTCGACAAACTCCTTATATGCCTACATAATTTAGATTGTTTCTAAGTGAGCAATGCTGAAAATAAACTGAGAATGCTAGATAGAAAAAGATAAAAGGAAGTACTTACAGCATGCTGGCGGGCTAAAGGAGTCTGTGAACGCCCCGTACTCTCTAACTGGCTCGGGTTGCTAGCCCGAAGTTGTGTGTACGAGATCGAAGGAGTGATCAAGCCGTCGAAACACGGATACCGGCCATTCTTCTTCCCCTGGATGGCCACCACCGCCGTGTCGTCGATCTGAGACTGGGCGACCTCGGCAACAGGAACATCCGGATGCAACTCCTGATAGTGATGAATGTAAGACCCCAGGTGCTCCTTGGTCTTGCCGTAGTACTGGCTCTCGCCCTCCTTGCGACGACTCCGCTCGCGGGCCAGCTTCCACGACTCCATGTCTGAGAGCGGCCTCTTCAACTTGTCCTCCTACAACGTCAAATAGAAGTTAGCCATACATAAGAACATGACGGTAAAGAAGAA
>NW_021228779.1:0-1482 GCF_002162155.2 Triticum dicoccoides | reverse complement strand
CAGACATGGCCTCGGAACACGGAGACCGAAAGGTCGAGCATGAGTCGTATAGTAGATACGATCAACATGAAGATGTTCACCGACGTTAACTAGTCCGTCTCACGTGATGATCGGACACGGCCTAGTTGACTCGGATCATGTAATCACTTAGATGACCAGAGGGATGTCTATCTGAGTGGGAGTTCATAAGATGAACTTAATTATCCTGAACATAGTCAAAAGACCTTTTGCAAATTATGTCGTAGCTCACGCTATAGTTCTACTGTTTTAGATATGTTCCTAGAGAAAATATAGTTGAAAGTTGACAGTAGCGATTATGCGGACACTAGAAAGCTCATGTCCTTAATGCACCGCTCAGTGTGCTGAACCCCAAACGTCGTTTGTGGATGTTGTGAACATCGGACATACACGTTTTGATAACTACGTGATAGTTCAGTTAAACGGTTTGGAATTAAGGCACCAAAGACGTTTTTCGAAACATCGCGGAACATATGAGATGTTTCGAGGGCTGAAATTGGGATTTCAGGCTCGTGCCCACGTCAAGAGGTACAAGACCTCCGACAATTTTCTTAGCCTACAAACTAAGGGAGAAAAGCTCAATCGTTGAGCTTATGCTCAGATTGTCTGAGTGCAACAATCACTTGAATCGAGTGGGAGTTAATATTCCAGATGAGATAGTGATGTTTCTCCGAAGTCATTACCACCAAGCTGCTAGAGCTTCGTGATGAACTATAATATATCAGGGACATATATGATGATCCTTGAGATATTCACGATGTTTGACACCGCGAAAGTAGAAATCAAGAAGGAGCATCAATCGTTGATGGTCAGTGAGACCACTAGTTTCAAGAAGGGCAAGGGCAAGAAGGGATACTTCATGAAACGGCAATTCAGCTGCTGCTCTAGTGAAGAAACCCAAGGTTGAACCCAAACCCGAGACTGAGTGCTTCTGTAATAAGGGGAACAGCCACTGGAGCAGAATTACCCTAGATACTTGGTAGATGAGAAGGCTGGCAAAGTCGATAGAAGTATATTGGATATACATTATGTTAATGTGTACTTTACTAGTACTCCTAGTAGCACCAGGGTATTAGATACCGGTTCGGTTGCTAAGTGTTAGTAACTCGAAACAAAAGGCTACGGAATAAACGGAGACTAGCTAAAGGTGAGCTGACGATATGTGTTGGAAGTTTTTCCAAGCTTGATATGATCAAGCATCGCACGCTCCCTCTACCAAAGAGATTGGTGTTAAACCTAAATAATTGTTATTTGGTGTTTGCGTTGAGCATAGACATGATTGGATTACGTCTATCGCAATACGATTATTCATTTAAGGAGAATAATGGTTACTCTGTTTATTTGAATAATACCTTCAATGGTCTTACACCTAAAATGAATGGTTTATTAAATCTCGATCGTAGTGATACACATGTTCATGCCAAAAGATAGTAATGATAGTACCACCTACTTGTGGCACTGCCA
>NW_021228778.1:0-5390 GCF_002162155.2 Triticum dicoccoides | reverse complement strand
ATTCTTCAACTTTGCAAAATCTTCACTGTTTCCGTCGTTTTTCTTCATTGGCTATATATATGAGTTTATGTCCTCTACAGCATTCACTTATGGCTATTTCTTCAAGTTGCGTTTTCTGCTAAGTGAATGTGATCGGACCCTTCCCCCTCTATGCTATACTCAACCCAATCTATTCACAAATTCCTCATGTGCGTTCTATTTGAAACTCGTTCAAAGTCTTTACTGTGTCCTTGTCAGCTGAAGAAATTGCGAACGAAACTTTAAAACAAATCTTATCCAGATTTTCGGTTTTGCCGCTCAAACTGTTCCGCATCCCACGATGCATTATTATATTCACCACGATCTTACACGATCACATCTGCACAGTACGTGGGTGACACATGTCGCGTGAAGGAGAAAGGGCAGGGGCATGTTCGTCCCAAAATCTTCGGGCGAACAGTTTTTCACCGTGGCTATAAATACCCCTCTCCCCTTCCTCACTTCATTTACTCTGCTCGACCGCGCTCTCTCTCGCTCGAGCTCCTCAAACCCTAGTGCCGCCGCTACTCCATCATCGCCGGTGAGGAAGAGCTTCGCTGCCTCGACCTCGTCTCCGTCGTACTCGCGCCGGTTGCGGAAATCTTCACTCCGCCGCCGCCATAGCTGTCTCCCTCTGCCAAGTTAGGGCGTGGGAGATCTAACCTGACGAACTTCACTTCTATTCATCTCAGTTCGTCGTGTTCTTCAGTTTGGGTAATTAAAAGTTACTTTTATTACTCACTTTGATTCTCAAGCTTTCCTGAAAATCTTCAAAGGTGTTTTATTCTTCAAATCTTCACACATATGAACACCTCACACACTGTATGCTCTTGATCCATTTCTCTAAGCAATCATTTTCTTCATGATTCCTCAATTGTGTGGATTTTCGATCTGTACAACTATGGAACCTAAGACAAAGAGCGCTTAGTGAAACTCCTCAAGGCTCAACTGGTCAAATTCCTCAAAACTTGTCTTTTCAAAAAACCTTCTGAGAACGCATATGACCTCTCCAAATTCCACGCACCTACACTCTGTTCACAGGTACTCATGTCCGCTGCTGAATCACTAGGTTCTCATCAACTTAACTCATTTGCAGCGTTCCTCAAAGAAAAACTGCATACTTCTTTAGAGTGTTCAATTGTTCAAATTCCTCATCTGAAGAATATGGCTGAAGGAAAGAGACCGCAGAAAGGAGGAAAGAAACCTGAGGTCATGACTGCTTTTGAAATCCCTGATGAAATCTATAAGGACTATTGCACACCTGATGAAGCCAAGTTTGGCAAAGAGAACAAAAATCAGCGTAAAGTGCGCATTCAGAGAATTGAACGGAGATGGGCAAGAGAATGGAGGTAATATCAATATGTTACTCCAAAGTACATGAAGAAATTCGCCCTCAATCCTCCATGCCCTAGAGCTCCATTGGCACCTGGCCAAGTAGCTGATCCCACTAGCATCAAAAGTGGTGAGGACTTTCCTGAAGAATGGGCTAAACGCCAAGCCAAATTGGCAAGACAAGCCAAGGAGGCAATGAAGAAATTCAATGAGGATTCTGCCACTGCTGCTGCTGCTGAGACCTCGGTCAGACCAAGGAAATCAATGCCTAAGAAGCCTGCTCGCAAGCCAAGTGCTTCACCGACAGCACCCTCACGGCCCAGTTCCTCAGCTATGCCCTCACGGCAAATTCCTCAGACTGCTACAACTCCATCAAAGTCCTCAGCTCCTGTGCATCTGGCTACATGCCGAAGGACTACTGGTTTTTCAATTGCTTCTGGTGTCTCAGCAAGTTCCTCAGCTGCACCAATGTCCTCATCAGGCCCCACACTGTTGAAGACTAAAGCAATAGCTGGACGTGGTCCTTGGCCAAGTCCAAAGAAGAAACAGGTTGCATTCCAAGTGCCCTCTGATGATGAAGCTTCTGATGAAGAACTTGCAGAAATCATCAGAGACAGACAAGTGAAGGCCGCTAGAGCCAAAGGCACATCTGTGCCACTGCTTTTGGATCCAAGGAAAATCCTCGACTACATTGACCTCTGGCACAAGGATCCAAACACCCCCATGCCTGATTTTCATCTGACTCCTGGTCAAAGTCACATGCTGACCCATTTCATCACTCAAGAGAAATGGAAATTTGAGAAGGCAAGAGAGATAAAGAGAGCTCAATACAGAAAGGAGAAGCTCCTGAAGAAAAATGTTGTCAGAATGACACCTGAGGAACTTCTCAAGGCTCAGTCTGAAATTCAAGCCCTCAGCAAAGACTTTGATGCATACTATGCTGATTGGCAAGGAGCCAAAGTGAGATTCGTCAACCTGACGAAGAAAATGACAACTATTGCAGCCCCATTGCAACAAGAAAATCCTCAGGATGCAGACTCTGGTCAGGCTGCTAAAGAACATGCCAGCACCGCTGATGACTTTCAGCCTGCTGAAGAAAATACAAGTTCCAGGGCTGATGACTCCATTCCAGCCGCTGAAGAAATTGCCAGGGAATCCACTAGTGGTGCGCCTGAAGAAACTGAAGAGATCAGGGCAACTGCATCAGTTGCGCCTGAAGAAAATCAACCAGATTCCTCAGCTCCTCCCGCGCCTACACCAACTCCAATTCTTCCTTCTGCCTATGAGGTGAAGAAGACCAAGGCTGCAGAGCGAGCTGCAGTGATGAAAAGGAAGGCATCAGCTGCGTCAAATTCTTCGGTTGCAAAGAAAATGAAGCAAATGACCAGCTCTATTGAAAATCCTATTGATGCTGTACCAATTTCCTCCATGTCATCAAAGGAAATTGTTCCTTTCGGAGAAGACTATAAGATCCCAAGCGGATCTGATGAAGAAAATCATTCTGCTGCTTCGTCAGAGCAGATTGATGAAGAAATTGAAGTGGATACAATCCCTTCAATGACAGTCATTTCCTCACATATGCCTTAGTTCACAGCTGAAGAGGCTGGTGTTGAGGAAATTGAAGATGAAGATGTGGATATTGGATGCACCACACCTATGATGAACGATGACTTCTGGGAAAGTCAGCATCCCAATACTCCTCTCTTCACTCCTATTCAACAGATTCCTCAGTCCCCGACAACAACTGTTCAAATGGGCTCTGAAGAAACTCATCCCACTCCCTCTGTTCATGAAGAAATTCCAGCCGCTAGTGCTGAAGAACCTGCTGCTGCTGATCCTCAAGTTGCACAAGAAGAGGAACCAGAAATTCCTCAGCCTGAAGAACCTGAGCTCGCGATTCCTAAGGTGGTTCCACAAATCACTGACACCCCTCTGCCTAAGCCGAAGAATCCGTTCTCAAGCAAGCAAAAGTTCAAGGCTGAAGACTTCTTTTCGGAGCATGTGTTCTTCACTGACTATAATCCATATGACTCTGCTCGCATAAGGAAGAGGCGTTTCTGGACTGCTAGTCAAGCCAACTTCTATTCCTCAGTGCTATTTGACAAGGACAAAATCTTCGATCATGAACATATTCCTCACGTGGATATGGAATCTCTGCCATGCTTCGAGCCAGTCCTCAGTGTTCTTCATAATGCAGGATTACTGAATTTCTGCACTGACATTTGCAATTGGAATGAAGAACTCATTCTTCAGTTCTACGCCACACTGCATATCACTGGAGACGCTGAAGATGTCAATTCATGGGTGTTGGATTGGATGACTCAAAATACTCACTACAAGGCACCGGCAACTGAATTGCTTCGTGTCCTTCCTCTCAATCCTCCCCATGACGATGCACGTTGCATCTACAATGACCCTGAACTGACAAATCATTATATGCAAGTGCTCATGAAGCCTTTGAAGCCAGGGCAGGCCCCACGAACCAAATTCCTCATCAAGGAATTGCTCTATGTGCCTCGGACTGTCTATCGCATTCTGACGAAGACAATGAGTCCTATCAAAGGCCACGATTCAAATGATGAAGAAGTCGCTGGCATCATGAAGAACATGCTTTTCAACATCATTCATGGCGTTCCCGTCAACTTCCATGATTTCTTCATGAGGACTCTGGCAAATGTTGCTATGTCACCATTCGAGCTGAAGCCCTATGCGCCTTGGATTATGAGATTCATAAGGGCAAGATCTTCACTGAATTACAAAGCTGACACTCTGAACCATGGTAGCTACTTGCCTCCCATTGAAGTCCTCAAATGGCCCGTTTCATCATCTGATGATAAAGGCAAGGCAGCTGATGTGATCAATGAAGGCACTCGTCCATTGGATGGTCAATTTCGTCTCGCTACATCTTATTCTACCAATGACGACTCTGCCACACATGACACTGCCGCAAATACCTCAGCCAAGCAAAATCCTCAAGCCACAGCACCCAGGGTGATGACTGATCGTGAGTTACTCCTCAGTCTTCATCAGAAGGTTGATCGCAATCACAAATGGGTAAAGCGTCATTTTGGTGCAATTCTTCACAACATGACCTCAACACATAATGCAATGAAGAAAAACCACTACTACCTTCATGAAACCCTCAACCGCACCTGGGCTGTTCTCACTCATGTTTATAGCGCTGAAGAACTGAAGACTATGGGTCTTAAGGAAGAATTTGACTGGTCTGCACCTCCTCCGAAGAAATTCAAGAGGGTCAAAGTTCCTCCACTGGTGGCCAGCTCTTATTCTTCATCACGCGACACTGATGAGTATGAAGATTTGGACGACACTGCGGCAGGCCCTGCTACAACAAACAACCCCGACAACGCTGGCGCTCCTCCATCAACTTGAAATTCTTCAGGGGCGTTAGTCCTTAGTTTCGATCCTTTTGGTCATTTGATGACAAAGGGGGAGAAATCTGAGTTAGTCTTCAAGCGGGTCTATATTAAGGGCGTTATTTTTCTAAGTTACAACTCTCGTTCTTCTGAAACTTTTATTGGATCGAGTTGTAATCTTAAACCCGATGGTGCCCTGATACTTTTGAAGGTGCTCTGATACTTTTGATGCACTGTGCTCTGATACTTTTGATGTGCTATTCTGCATGCTTATTCCTCGTTAATATTATTGCACGCATGCTGAATTTCATCAGGCACCATATTTCATCATGCATTTCAAATTCTTCATATTATATATCAAATGCGTGTATGAATTACAAGATATAGGGGGAGATATCCATGATTCAACTCTTCAAATGTGCATTGCCTCAAAAGCAAATTCCTCACTATGCACATCTTTAGGGGGAGTTCTTCTATATCTTGCAATCAAATTCCTCAATATCAGTAGTTACACTTCATATGTTTATCCCCGTTGAAAACTTAACCTATGTTGTCATCAATCACCAAAAAGGGGGAGATTGTAAGTGCATCTAGTGCCCCTTAGTGATTTTGGTGTATTGAAGACTTATAGGTTAAGGGACTGATGCGTTTGTGAGTGTACAC
>NW_021228777.1:0-798 GCF_002162155.2 Triticum dicoccoides | reverse complement strand
GTCTGGAGTGATGCGGCCAATGCGGCCTTTGAGGAGTTAAAACGGCAGTTGATTGAGCCGCCAGTTCTTGCAGCCCCAGTTTATCATGAGCCTTTACTATTATATGTAGCTGCTAATGCCCTAGTGGTCAGTGTGGCAATTGTGGTAGAGCGTAAAGAGGCTGGGAAGGAGTATCAGGTTCAACGACCAGTATACTACATCAGTGAAGTTCTGATCGAATCAAAGCAACGCTATCCGCATTGGCAGAAGTTGGTGTATGGGGTTTTTATGGCTAGCCGAAAGCTCAAGCAATATTTTCAAGGTCACCCCATCACAGTGGTTAGTTCTGCTCCCTTAGGCGATATCATCCAAATCAGAGAAGCAACTGGCCGGGTTGCCAAGTGGGCAATTGAGCTTGGTCCACATGGTTTGAAATATGTACCTCGAACAGCCATCAAGTCTCAAGCTCTTGTGGACTTTATCAATGATTGGAATGACTTGCAAGCACTGGAAGAGAAGCCGGATAATACGTACCAGCTCAACTGGGGCACAACCGCAGTAGTTCTCCCAGCGCTACCTTAGTCGACATAGCGGGAAGTAAGGTACCAAAACATGGGAGCCGGGCAAACCCAACTATCGACCCAAGACATCATTCGGAGCCGATGCATATAATGGTATAAGTTCAGGGTGTCATACTCATAAGAGTGTTTGCTCTTCTCACACCGTATTCTGGGGAACTTAAGCCCCTGGTGTATTGGACGTACCAAAGTGTTCGGTTCATGATGTCATGACTAAACATATTTACATGAAAAATGAATG
>NW_021228776.1:0-1175 GCF_002162155.2 Triticum dicoccoides | reverse complement strand
GGTACAGATGGATTCCTTGAATTTTTCTGATAATTTTTCATATATAAATTATTTAATTTGGAGTTACGGTTAATTTTCTATGATTTTTAGAAGTTTTAGCTATTTTCTGGATTTTCTGATTTATTTTAAATCCAGAAAATCATTTAATGCGTCAGCATGACATCACCTTGACGTCATCAGGTCAACAGGGCAGGTTCAGGTCAAACCTGACCAGTGGGGTCCACTGGTCAGTGACTGGGGCTGATTAGTGTCGCTGACATGTGGGCCCAGTCAACAGCCACGTCAGCTTAGTCAAAGCTGACGCGTGGGGCCACTAGGATTAGTTAAAAACTAAACAGAAACTAATCTAGGATTAATTAGCAGGTGGGGCCCTGCTGTCAGTGTCACAGGGTTAATTAGCAGGGTCAAATCCCGGGTCAGTGGGGTCAAACCCACCGGCGACATGACGCCGGCAAGGCCCGAGACGGCGGCGCGAGCGAGAAATGCGCTACAGGGCACGGGCGAGGCTGTGCTTGGGCTCGTTGGAGAGCCCTTGCTGGTGCGCATCGAATGGTGGTGGTGGTCGTGCCTGTGGTGGCCGGTACCGACGACGGCGAGCTCGTGAGCGGCGGCCGGAGTTCGGCCAACGGCGGGTTAGGCGATGCAGGGCGCTAGGGGAGGCGTTGGTGCGTGCTACGTGCTCCTGGTGAGGTGTGGAGCACGATGGTGTGCCCGGCTTCGAGCCACAGTGGCTCTGGCCACGACGGCGACGAGGCACGGCGGCGGCGAGCTTCGGCCGTGGTGGAAGATGGAGCTAGGGGACGAAATCAGGTGCGGGGAGTGAGGGGAGGAGAAGAGGAGCTCACGGGGAGTTGGACGAGACGCTGAGTGGGCTCGGGGACGTCCTGTCGGCGGCGAATCGAACGGCGGCGATTGCCGGCCGTGGCGATGAAGATGGCGGTGATGGCGTGGCTACAGGGCACCCGGCGTCGCATGCGTCGTGGTGGAGCTTCATGGGGTCGGGACGGAGCTCAGGGGTGTGGAGAGGGAGCGAGGGGGTGGCTGTGGCCGCGAGGGAGCTTGTCGGTGACGGCGGCTCCGTTCGGTCCAGGCGGGAGAGAGGGAGCAGAGGAGGGAGGGTCGAGGGGGGAGAGTGAGCGAAACGGTCAGCGGGATCGGGACGGCCTGCGGGAGTC
>NW_021228775.1:0-461 GCF_002162155.2 Triticum dicoccoides | reverse complement strand
GACGTCGTCGCGGTAGCGACGACGGGCGCCGAGACGAGCATGTGACACCACTGCCACCCTGTCTTAGCGTATCACGAGTCGAGGCGGACATCGTCGCGGTAGCGACGATGGACGCCGAGATGAGCACGTGAAACCACTGCCACCCTGTCTTAGCGTAACGCGAGTTGAGGCGTACGTCGTCGCGGTAGCGATGACGGACGCCGAGACGAGCACGTGACACCACTGCCACCCTGTCTTAGCGTAACTCGACTCGAGGCGGACGTCATCGCGGTAGCGACGACGGACGCCGAGACGAGCACTTGCACCACTGCCACCCTGTCTTAGCGTAACGCGAGTCGAGGCGGACGTCTTCGCGGTAGCGACGACGGACGCCGAGACGAGCACTTGCACCACTCCCACCCTGTCTTAGCGTAACGTGAGTCGAGGCGGACGTCGTCGCGGTAGGGACGACGGACGCCGAG
>NW_021228774.1:0-429 GCF_002162155.2 Triticum dicoccoides | reverse complement strand
ATCGAAAGTCTCAAAAGAGAACTTATTACAATAAATATGGCTTAATGCCATCTAATAACGATAACAGCGGAAGGCTTGGAAGATAAGTGAGTCCATCAACTCCAACGGCATCACTAAGTATAGGACCACGATCCTAAGGTATCTTACTCGTCGTCTGAAAAGTCTGCAACATGAACGTTGCAGCCCGAAAACGGGTCAGCACATGGAATATGCTGGCAATATAACACATAGAGAGTAATGAAAGAATAAGGCTACACTACATGCATAATATGGCTGGTGGAAAGCTCTATGGTTACAGTTTTTGCATAAAGCCAATTTTCCCCTACTGCAAAGGAATAAATTTTATTTAACTATCATGGTGGTTGTTAAACATTGAGAATGCTTGACAACATTGTCAATCCCAATTAAGTATCATCATTTAAAACCCAA
>NW_021228773.1:0-1053 GCF_002162155.2 Triticum dicoccoides | reverse complement strand
ACTGTGATATTTGGCACATGTGTGCGAGATAGCGAAACTATCACACACCTCATTCCTTCCATATAATTACATTCATGCATGTATCAGAGTGATTCACTCTTCATTCACATTCATTCCTTCCTCTAATTACATACATGCACTAGATTGAAAAATAATTGATGTCATTCTAGATTCTTCCATATTCTAAAAATTCAAAATGTTTTGTAACTCAAATCATCGGTCCGATGCAAAATATCGTTTTCATATAAATGATTTCTCACGACGAGATCTTCGAAACTAGATCCCATGTTGGTATGTTTTGACAACTTTTTTTCGGGTCTAATGTTATCACTCCTGGTCTACATAATTACCACGCCTGTTCTATGCAACTTATCATAATATTTGCGCATAAATTGCCGGGGGCATAAAAAATGGGTTTTTCACCCTTCATCACATACACATGCATATACTTATGCTAGAGGAGAAAAGCTTACGTCATCCTATATTCTTCCATAATATAAAATTCAATATTATTTTGTGGCTCAAATCATCGGTCCTATGAGAAAACGGTTTTCACATAAAAGATTCGTAGCATGCGATTTTTGAAACTAGATCACATGTTGGTATGTTCCGACGACTTCTTCTCGGGTCAAAAATTAGCACGCATGGGCTACATAAGTTACCAAGCCTAATCTGTGCAAGTTACCGTGCTATTTTCACATAAGTTACTAGGGTTATTTTTTGAACAAGTATTTCTTCTTGGTAAAAGTTACCGCGGTGTTTGTACGTGTGCTATAGGGTCAAAAGTTACCATCCGTGGGGTATGCAACTTATCGTGCTACATTCACATAATTTACCAGGATATGTTTTTCAAGAACTATCTTTTTTCCCCTTGGTCATAGCTAGTTACCGCGGTGTTTGTTCGTAAGTTACTGGTTATGCAATTTCTACATTATCGTGCTATTTTGACATAAATTATTGGGGTTATGTTTTCAACAATAAATTGTTTTCATTGGTCAAAGTTACCACGGTGTTTTGTACATAAATTATCGGGTACGCGGTTCTTATATTATC
>NW_021228772.1:0-1228 GCF_002162155.2 Triticum dicoccoides | reverse complement strand
GACCTTACTTGATGTTCTAGATATCAAACCTTATGAATGGGATACACTAGCACATCAAGGAGAACATTAGAAGCGGAGTGCTAAATGTCTCTCGGTCGATCATCCAGATTTTGTTTCCTTGGCCTCGCTAAGGTGAAATCTGAGAAGGTGTTATCTTCCTTTGCATCTGCATCTTCCACCGGTATTCATCATGGTAGTAAGTTGTGTTGCCAGGATCCTTGACACGGATATTGGTAAAACCTTGATAAATATGGAAATGCTCAAGTTCTTGAGAGCACGCACAAGCAAAATCATCCCTTGTGCTGTTTTCAACAAGGTAATCCACATCATCCAATCTAATCCGGGTATGCCATTCTACCAAACCCCTCCAAACGATCGCTCGAGAATTGCCTTAGGCTGGTATAAAGAGTTTCAATGATCTTTGAATCAAAGGTAATTCTTTTTGCCACTTAAGGGGATATTTCTACGAGTCACCATCCCTAAGGTGCCCCATTATGGTATCATGGCAATTCAACTCCTCGCTACGTTGACAACCGATCACCACATTCTTAAGTCTGGAATTGTTGTCTACTTAGCGAGCCCTCGTCATCTGTCTCACTCCATTTCTTCAGATGTATGCTTCGTGTCTCAGCTCAAGAGATGTTGCTATGACTCACTTTGTGAGCTGATCCTAAGTTGATTGATCTTCGAGAAGATCGATTCTTCCGGAGTTGTCCTTTTCCTCTTGCTGTCATGCTAGTTGGAGTTCTCAGAGCAAGACGACGGGACAAAGATGGTGATCGAATCAATGCTTTTATGAAGTGCACCCTGGATCGTGAAGAGTATACTAGTTTGCGTTTCCCCTTCATCTTACCCTACGCTTGAATCTCGAGACGAGATTCTTGTTTAGTGGGGGTGAGTTGTCACATCCCTAGCTTCTGGTGCTGCCTAGTGTTTGCATCATGTTTAAAATTTTGAAACTTGAACTGAGGAAATTTGGAAGCCTCAAAAACTTAAATAAAAGAAGGGCAAAAACCCTAAAATCTCATTCATTGTTCCAAAATGCTCTTCTTAAATGTTTGATAATTTTTGGCAAGGGTTCTGGTCCCAACCAAAATATTGAACATTTTTAAGGACTTAATCTTGGGACTTTGAATTTAAATCATTAGCTATTTGAATTTTAATTATATTCAGATAATTAGAATATAATTTCAAATACCCCTGAAATATTTTATGAGCTTTTGGAAAA
>NW_021228771.1:0-385 GCF_002162155.2 Triticum dicoccoides | reverse complement strand
ACAGGTTTTTCCTCATATGTCAAGTCATCCTTCAACTGAATTGCTTCCAGTGGCACTGTGTCTCTTAACGGTACCTCTGCTATCTCTGGGTGGCATTTCTTCAACTGAGAAACATGGAATACATCATGAACTCCTGACAGTCCTTCTGGCAATTCCAACTTATAAGCAACTTCTCCCATGCGTTGCAAAATTCTATATGGTCCAACGAAACGTGGTGCTAACTTTCCTTTAACTCCAAATCGCTTAACTCCTCGAAGTGGGGATACTCTGAGATAAACTCTGTCTCCAACTTCGTATTCTATCGCCTTGCGTTTTAAATCCGCATAGCTTTTCTGTCTGGACTGGGCTACCTTGAGCCTGTCTCGAATCAACTTAACCTTCTGTT
>NW_021228770.1:0-2318 GCF_002162155.2 Triticum dicoccoides | reverse complement strand
GAACTCTTTTACCACCTCCATAATCGAGAAAATTCCTTAGTCCACTAGTTACTAAGGATAACCTTGACCACTGTCCTGTGATCCGTTCTTGGATCACTCTTGTACCCCTTGACTGACTCATGGCAAGGCACACTTCAGGTGCGGTACACAGCATAGCATACTGTAGAGCCTATGTCTTAAGCATAGGGGACGACCTTCGTCCTTTCTCTCTATTCTGCCGTGGTCGAGCTCTAAGTCTTAACTTCATACCTTACAACTCAGGCAAGAACTCCTTCTTTGACTGATCCATCTTGAACACCTTCAAGATCATGTCAAGGTATGTGCTCATTTGAAAGTACCATTAAGCGTTTTGATCTATCCATATAGATCTTGATGCTCAATGTTTCAAGTAGCTTAATCCAGGCTTTCCATTGAAAAACACTTTCCAAATAACCCTATATGCTTTCCAGAAATTCTACGTCATTTCTGATCAACAATATGTCAACATATACTTATCAGAAATTCTATAGTGCTCCCACTCACTTCTTTGGAAATACAAGTTTCTCATAAACTTTGTATAGACCCAAAATCTTCGATCATCTCATCAAATTGTACATTCCAACTCCGAGATGCTTACTCCAGTCCTCAGAAGGATTGCTGGAGCTTTGCATCCTTATTAGCATCTTTTCAGGATTGACAAAAACCTTTCGGTTGTATCACATACAACCTTTCCTCAAAAATCGTCGAGGAAACAATGTTTTGACATCCTATCTGCAAGATTTCATAAATAATGCAGTAATCGCTAATATAATTCCAACAGACTCTTAGCATCGCTACGAGTGAGAAAGTCTCATCGTAGTCAACTCCTTGAACTTGTCGGAAAACATCTTAACGACAAGTCGAGCTTTCTTAATGGTGATACTTACCATCATTGTCCGTCTTCCTTTTAAAATCCATATGTACCTAACAGCCTTACGACCATCAAGTAATTCTTCCAAAGTCTACACTTTGTTTTCATACATGGATCCTATCTCGGATTTTATGGCCTCGAGCCATTTATCGGAATCCGGGCCCACCATCGCTTCTCCATAGCACGTAGGTTCATTGTTGTCTAGCAACATGACTTCCAAGACAGGATTACGTACCACTCTGAAGTAGTATGCATCCTTGTCATCCCACGAGGTTTGGTAGTGACTTGATCTGAAGTTTCACGATCACTATCATAAGCTTCCACTCCAATTGGTGTAGGTGCCACAGGAACAACTTCCTGTGCCCTGCTACATACCAGTTGTAGTGACGGTTCAATAACCTCATCAAGTCTCCACCATCCTCCCACTCAATTCTTTCAAGAGAAACTTTTCCTCGAGAAAGGACCCGATTCTAGAAACAATCCCTTATTGCTTTCGGATCTGAGACAGGAGGTATACCCAACTGTTTTTGGGTTGTCCTATGAAGATGCATTTATCCGCTTTGGGTTCGAGCTTATCAGCCTGAAACTTTTTCACATAAGCGTCGCAACCCCAAACTTTTAAGAAATGACAGCTTAGGTTTCTCTAAACCATAGTTCATACGGTGTCATCTCACCGGAATTACGTGGTGCCCTATTTAAAGTGAATGCGGTTGTCTCTAATGCCTAACCCATGAACTATCGTGCTAATTCGATAAGAGACATCATGGTATGCACCATATCCAATAGGGTGCAGTTATGATGTTCGAACACACCATCACACTATGGTGTTCCATGCTGTATTGGTTGTGAAACAATTTCCACAATGTCTTAATTCTGTGCGAAACTCGTAATTCAGATATTCATCTCTATATCATAGATCTTTTATCCTCTTGTCACGACGATCTTTCAACTTCACACTGAAATTACTTGAACCTTTCAATAATTCGGACTCGTGATTCATCAAGTAAATTTACTCAACATCTACTCAAATCATCTGTGAAGAAAGAACATAACGATATCCACTACATGCCTCAGCATTCATTGGACTGCACACATCAAAATGTATTACTTCCAACAATTTGCTTTCTAGTTCCATTTTACTGAAACTGAGGCTTTCAGTCATCTTGCCCATGTGGTATGATTTGCATGCCTCAAGTGATTCAAAATCAAGTGAGTCCAAACGGTCCATTTGCATGGAGTTTCTTCATGCATACACACCAATAGACATGGTTCGCATGTCTCAAACTTTTCAAAAATGAGTGAGTCCAAAGATCCATCAACATGGAGCTTCTTCATGCGTTTTATACCGATATGACTTACGTGGCTGTGCCACAAGTAGGTGGTACTATCATTACTATCTTTTGGCACGAACATGTGTATCACTACGATC
>NW_021228769.1:0-942 GCF_002162155.2 Triticum dicoccoides | reverse complement strand
ACTTAGTCCTGAGCTTCGCCGCGACCTCCGTCTGCATGAGTGCACATCTTTTCAGAAACTTGTCAACAAGGCCATCAGTGCTGAAACTGCTCAGACTGATTATGACGCAACACGCAAGCATGGCCGTGACATGGGTTCCTCATCCGGTGCTGGTCCTCAGAAGCGCCGCGTGTGGGTGCCCAACACCGCCCTGCCACCCAGGTTCACACCGAGGCCATCTTTCCAGGCGCCTCGCCCTGTTCAACAGTCTGCACCAGCCAAGCCCTATGGGGGTCCAACCAACAATGCTCCCCCACGTACCAGCTCCGTGACTTGTTTCAAGTGTGGGGAATCTGGCCACTATATGCGTGAGTGTCCCCAGACCAACCCCAACCAGTCTGCTAAAGCTGTTGGCCGTGGCAAGCCGACAGGAAAAGTATTCCACGCCAAGCCGGTCACCGCCTCACGTGGCCATGTCAACTGTATCTCTGCCGAAGAAGCTCAAGAAGATCCCAACTTCGTTCTCGGTACGCTCCTTGTTAATTGCCACCCGGCATCTGTCCTTTTCGATACAGGAGCCTCTCATTCATTTATATCCGAGAACTATGCTCGTTTGCATAACACTGCATTCTGTGACATGCCATCCACTATGGAAATTTCTACTCCCGGGTCTAGATGGCAGACCTCTAGGGTAAGTTATGGAAATGAAATCCAAGTCGACAGACTTGTTTTTCTTGCATCGTTGATAGCTCTCAAATCTTCAGATATTAATATCATTTTGGGTATGGACTGGATGTCAGCTCATCATGCCAAAATTGATTGCTTCTCTAGGACTGTTCAACTCACTCACCCTTCGGGCAAGATAGTCAATGTCTTGACCCGATTAGCCAAGCGACAATTATTTTCTCTTAACGCCAGCCCTTTGCCAGACCTTGAGGACGTTCCGGTAGTCCGTGACTTCCC
>NW_021228768.1:0-2062 GCF_002162155.2 Triticum dicoccoides | reverse complement strand
TGTATTTACTATCATGAGGGCACTATGCACAGACAGAAAAGCAGGAAAAAAGAAACAACAAGAACAAAACAAGAAAGAAGAAAAGTACCTGTCATTTGCCTCTCTCGCCTCTCTATCCTTTTGCTCAATTCTTGCTTCTAGATCTCAGATCCTTGCTGATAAATTAGAGTTCCCAAATCTTCCGAATCTTGATGCATAACTCATGCTGGAAAGGAATGTGCTATGGGCGTCTTCTTCCTTTAGAACTTCAGCCAGAATCGTTGAATCAAACACTGGTTGCTCACCTTCTGATTGTGTTTCCCTTTTATTTTCCATTGCATTCTATTGTATAAGGAAAACATTGATGCTGAAGTAAGGCAAAGTTCATATGATGGATACACTCGATCAATATGAGAATCTATTTCAAGTCAGAAACAATAAAGGAAGAAATCTTACATAAGCTAGATGTGCCAACTCACTCATGCTGTTAGTATGGGTCTCTTTGAAAAAATCAATGGGACTTGGGTCCTGGTTATTGTACTTGCCTTTTTCCTATATATGAAAAATCTAACATTACTACTCCATATACAATGACAAGATGCGATAGACATAGGACTAGAAGTAAGGTATTTGGAATACTTACAATTTTGCTGGAAGTGGAAACATAAGACCTAATTAAAGCCAGTGAATGCACACTGATGTACACATTATTCAAGATGTAGTCCACACGATATATTACCATTACTTTGGACATAGCAAGAGTGTCTTCCTCTTCATCTCTCAAAGCCCCTTCCTGGAGCTTACATGAATATAATAAAGTAGATAAGTAAGATGCAAGCACTGGATGCACTAATATTGTGTATAACTAATTGTTAAAGTGAAATTAATGAAAAGCATTTACTCTTGCTTGCACTATGAGTAAGCATATGGATGGAGGAGTACTTATAATGTAACTGATTGATTTAGCTGTTACAAGTTGGCTTCGCATTGGTGGTAGACAAAAAGAAACTAGATTGTGTAAAACAGTCATAACTCGTAAGCAGGCAGCAGTGCCAACAAGAAGGTCATGTCAGAATGCATAAATAGAAAATGAAGATCTCATGCATTGGGATCTAACAAGGAAATAAATCAACATGCATGATGCAGCTGGGTCACAGTCAGGGAGAAGCAGCCAACAAGCCAAGATAAACAAGACCAGAATGTTCAAAATAAAAAAACAGCAAAAAAATATGATTGCCAGAGCTACTAGCATAGTTTAGAAACCAGAAAGTTTACTACTATTTCAGAACTAAGGCTCGATGGATGGTGTTGTGTGTTTGCAAAGTAGGAGCAGGTTGATTTTACCCAGCTTAGTATGTTAGAATATAGACCCAAAGTGGTCGGACCCTTCCCTGGACCCTGCGCAAGCGGGAGCTACATGCACCAGGTTAGTATGTTAGAATATAGTAAAAAACTGAAGTTTACCATGTATCTGCTTTTATCAAGTTCTGGGCATACTGAAAATGCTTGTGGGCTTCAGTCGCTTAACATCATGGGTAGCTAAATTAGGAGAGGCATGTCAAAGATTAAGTTTAGTTCTCTTTTAACTAGTACTGGAGAGAAAGGTACACTGATACATAGCTATACATCTTGTTAAGGAGTCAAAATCAAGTGCAGTCTCAGTCTTTATTCAGTTTTGACAGCACTAGTTAAGGACTATTTATGGGACAGCAGAACCACAAACATAGAATTTAGTTACACGTTTTAACATAGATAAAGTGGTTGCATCAAGAAGCTAGTTTATCTAGACATGTAGATACAGGGATACAAGGATGCGCTGCTTCCTGCTTGTAATCAGTTCTCCTTTTATATGCTGCATACTTTAGTCCATGTGTTTATGTTCATCTGATTATGACACCATACAGCGATCAAGAGCATCTAGTTTTTTCATTACAGCAGGGTACAACCATCAGATGGTTAACATATAAATTTCTTCTGAATGCAAAAGTAGCCATACAGGCACATGGCAGCAGAAGAAATCTCCCAGCTAAGGCCACACATCTCATACCTAACTGAACTTTTCCATAATGGCTAACTATACTAC
>NW_021228767.1:0-1500 GCF_002162155.2 Triticum dicoccoides | reverse complement strand
GGGGGGGGGGCACCCCATAGACACACAAGTTGATCTACGGATCGTTCCTTAGCCGTGTGCGGTGCCCCCCTCCACCATATTCCACCTCGGTCATATCGTCGCGGAGTTTAGGCGAAGCCCTGCGCGGGTAGAACATCATCATCATCACCACGTCGTCGTGCTGACGGAACTCATCCCCGACACTTTGCTGGATCGGAGTCCGGGGGATCGTCATCGAGCTGAACGTGTGCTGAACTTGCAGGTGCCGTACGTTTGGTACTTGGATCAGTCGGATCGTGAAGACGTACGACTACATCAACCGCGTTGTCATAACGCTTCCGCTTACGGTCTACGAGGGTACGTGGACATACACTCCCCCCTCTCGTTGCTATACCATCACCATGATCTTTCGTGTGCTTAGGATTTTTTTTGAAATTACTATGTTCCCCAACAATCGTACATCCACGTTGATGGAGACTTCAACCCACGAAGGGTAACGGTTGCGCGAGTCCATGGAGGGCTCCACCCAAGAAGGGTCCATGAAGAAGCAACCTTGTCTATCCCACCATGGCCGTTTCCCACGAAGGACTTGCCTCACTAGCGGTAGATCTTCACGAAGTAGGCGATCTCCTTGCCCTTACAAACTCGTTGGTTCAACTCCACAATCTTGTCGGAGGCTCCCAAGTGACACCTAGCCAATCTAGGAGACACCACTCTCCAAGAAGTAACAAATGGTGCGTTGATGATGAACTCCTTGCTCTTGTGCTTCAAATGATAGTCTCCCCAACACTCAACTCTCTCTCATAGGATTTGGATCTGGTGAAAAGAAGATTTGAGTGGAAAGCAACTTGGGGAAGGCTAGAGATCAAGATTCATATGGTAGGAATGGAATATCTTGGCCTCAACACATGAGTAGGTGGTTCTCTCTCAGAAATGGTAAGTTGGAAGTGTAGGTTTGTTTTGATGGCTCTCTCCATGAATGAAGAGGAGGTGGAGGGGTATATATAGCCTCCACACAAAATCTAACCTTTACACACAATTTACCAATCTTGGTGGGACCGAATCAACAAACTCGGTCGGACCGATTTAGTAAACCTAGTGACCGTTAGTGATTTCGGTGGGACCGACATGCAACTCGGTAGGACTGATATGGTTAGGGTTAGGGCATAACGTAATCTCGATGAGACCGATTACACAAACTCAGTGAGACTGATTTTGGTAATTAGCTAACCAGAGAGTTGGTCAGGTAAACTCGGTGGGACCGATTCGCTCATTTCGGTGAGACCGAAATGTTACAAAAAGGAAAAGAGAGAGTTTACATTGCAATCTCGGTGGGACCGATCACTCACTTCGGTTAGACCAAAACGTTACGAAGGGAAACCGAGAGATTACAATCCCATCTCGGTGAGACCGAGATCCCTATCGGTGAGACCGATTTGCCTAGGGTTTATGGCAGTGGCTATGACATCTGAACTCGGTGGCGCCGGATAGAATGAATCGTTGGGGCCGAGTTTGACTTTG
>NW_021228766.1:0-1076 GCF_002162155.2 Triticum dicoccoides | reverse complement strand
ATAAGGTTTACCCGCCGTCTTGCAATCCACCTTAGTCTTGCATTTGAGATGCGTGCCTCACAATTAATCCACCTAAGTCTGCATGTGAGGTCGTGATCGAACGAACAATCGATGGTCTTAACGACATGCGTTTAGGTGGCCAACGGATCAATCGGCTGATCGTAAGCCCTTTCCATTTTTGCCAGTCTCCTGGCTTTAAAAGGAGCACCCGATGGACAATCCTAGCTAACCGGTACGTGGACGAATCAGGAGGAGTGTAGATGAGCAGAGCAGAGCAGAGTGTGGACAAAGCAAGATGTGGGACAATCATTGGCGCCTTCTTTTTTTAGGCCGCACACGTTGTTGCAAGGCATAGCATGGAGTTGTTGAGGTTAATACCTCGTAGACATGTTCTCTTCTTGGATATTAAAAACGCATTTATTTTGCCCTTTAAGCCATTTTACCTATGGGAAACACTTTCTATCTATAGTCTGAAAAGATGCCGACGCCAGACCACTTAATTGCCGTCGATTTGACTGAAATCGGACGCTCAAGGTTCTGCTTCTTACATGTAAATAAATAAAAAATAAAAATCCCATCGTACTAACGAACCGCAATCAAAGCCCGTAAATCTCTCTCAATCTCGCACGCATCGCCTCCAGCCCTCCAGCTTGCCTCGCCCAGATCCCCTTCTCCCCCGCCTAGAACACGGCTGATTCCACCGGACAGCTCCGCGCCCCTGGTCACCGACGAGTTTGCAACCTAACTCGCCGTCGCGCTTTTCTCCACCAGGATCAAGCCCCGCTCCACTTGCCGTTCTGGACTGCTGTCCACCTCGTTGGTGTAGCACTTGGTTCAGGCACAAAGCAAGCACGAATGGAGTATCATAGGTTCACCCACCATATCCTCATCAGAACTAGGGTTTGAGTCCTCTACTCTTATACTTTTTAATGATGTAGTACTAGTTGACTCCTAAATTAATTGTTTTCTGATTTTCATTTGATATCTAGATGCCCATACCTTGGTTTATGCCATGTTTGTGGGTGTGAATTTGTGTCGTCTAGCATGTATTGGATCACTAAATCAACCAAAAAAAA
>NW_021228765.1:0-1106 GCF_002162155.2 Triticum dicoccoides | reverse complement strand
CTGGAGGCCTTCCTGAGTGGTCTTGCCAAGAAGTTGTTTCTTATGCTTGAAGGTAAGCCTCTATGCTCGGCAAACATTTCCAATCGTGGTTTTTCCATTCGACCATCCCCTTCACTCAGTGATCATCCTTGCAGAATTTTGCCAAAACTTTGAAGAAGAAACTAGTCGACTGGAGCCAAACCTCGACCCCGTCAATTCTCCGGTGAACGACGAAGTTGCCATGGATGTTTTCCGACTGGAGTCTCGTGTTGCAGCTGTCGTGGATTATCTCGCAAGGCTGAAGGCCGCTACCTCTCGCATCGACTCGACTCTCTGGCCTGAGGAGACACTTCAGAATGACCTTGAGTCGCTGATGGCCCGCTTGAACACGATCCCTGGTCGAGTGCAGGAATGGAAGAAGTCCTCGGCTCGGTGTGGTGCAGATGTTGCTCTGTGTCTGGCCCGAGTCCACTGTAAAGATGCGCGAGAAGAGAAGCTGGCGGCCCTTCGGGTGGCCAACACCAAGAAACACGACTTCAGGTCCTTCATGGAAACTTTCCTTGCAGCTGCCACCCGGATCGCCGACGGAATTGACCTTGATGAATTCGTTGCACCTTCCAGCCCTCCACAGGAGGGGTAAAAAACTTCTTCTGGCTCGACGCTTTTAAATTTGCCTCGGTATGCCGATTGGAATTGTAACCGATAAACCTTAACAGGCTTAACGCCTGAGCACTTTCGGTTCCTTTAGATATCGATTCAAACTTGAATTTGGTGCTTGAATATGATTGCCTTTGGCTCGAAATGTCTTTTGCAGGTTCAAAGCAAGGCGCCTTTACCGCAATCGACTTATTCTTTAGTCCACTTAGGCGAGCACTGGGCTGCGGCTAAGCCTCCGAGTGGAAGCCCGGCTTACCACTCGGTAGGATTTCTATAACTTAGGCGAGCACTGGGCTGCAGCTAAGCCTCCGAGTGAGAGGGTCGGTCTTCACTCGGTAGGATTTTTGTAACTTAGGCGAGCACAGGGCTGCAGCTAAGCCTCCGAGTGAGAGGGTTGCTCTTCACTCGGTAGGATTTTTATAACTTAGGCGAGCACAGGGCTGCAGCTAAGCCTCCGAGTGAGAGGGTTG
>NW_021228764.1:0-1076 GCF_002162155.2 Triticum dicoccoides | reverse complement strand
CCACAGAAGTTGAGATCAAAGTGAGAAAGTTGCCAATGTAAACTTGTTCAAAGTTGGTTCTGGACAGAGAGGGTTTTGGGGCACTTTGGTCAGTATAACATTCTCTCCAACTTGTGCCATTTGGTCTAGATGAATTATTACACCATTTGAGCATGTGCACCAAGTTTGAGAGCATTTGGACATGTTTGACAGTGCAAAGTTGTTCAAACTTGAAAAAGGATAGAAGTGGTTTTGAGAGGGTTTCATGGGGTTATACTGTTCTCCATGACATGATACTTCTCAAGATCATCAAACATGTCATATGTGACATGCTAGAATTTTCTTGGAATTGTTGGGGAATATTTCCTGTAGAAATATTTCAAATCCTTGAAATGGGCAGAAATGGTATTGGGAGGTTTTGTCCAATATTTTGAACATGACCATGTGTTTAAACTCTTATATATGGACAATATATGTCCACTGAGGTTCCCTAAATTTTCTCAAATATTTTTGAAACATTAAAATAATTTTAACCTATTAAATACCATTTCTGGCTTAAGAAAAAGCCTTTAAATAAAATAGGAAAATAACTTTTAAAATTATATTTTTGTGGTTTTTGGGTATCCTATATCTAATAGGAGTCAAATATATTTTTGGAAATATTTTTACTGCCCTTAATTAGGTACTTGCAATGCAAACCTCAATTCAGGGGGTTTTTGGAAACTAATTTTTGAAAATACTATTTGGCCAAGTTATTTTTGTAAGAAATTATTTTTATGTCCTATACACATGGCTTGATCATTGGTTCAAGAGTTTGGAGCAAGGAGATGAAGTATAGGAGTTGGAGGATTTATTTGATTTTTAGAGCACTTGCAAACAACAAACAAAATCCAATCAAGGCAAGGTCCAAAACACTCAAAAGTTTTTGTCAAACCACATTTTATCATGATTGTTAGCTTAAGTGTAGTGGCATGAAAATCAGGGTGTGACACCTACCCCCCAGGGGTACAATCGTAATCCGGCTGGGCGTGGGCCCCAGCCGTCTGTGTCTACGCTCGCTGGCTTCTCCACTGACAGATGGGGCCCGCCGACTGGTG
>NW_021228763.1:0-8775 GCF_002162155.2 Triticum dicoccoides | reverse complement strand
ATGACTCCATATCCTGTCTACACACCATACGACTCCAAGTCCAACTGTAACCTAACTTGTACAATAATATTCGACACAACTCTAACAGAAACTAAGATACCTTTGGAAATATAATACTAAAACTGTATATCAGTAGCTTATTTCCACCACATAGACACCCAAGATTATGTCCTGTACAGTAACAACAAACAAACCATGATATCAAGAAATTGAGCCATCCAGTGGCCAGTAATATCAAAACAAAAGCTTAGCGCACATCAGAACCAAGAAACCATAACCATAAATCTCACAACCACACCAACATCACATGCACCATCCTCCCAGAGTTTACATGAAACAATTTAAGCTAAACTTATATTTTCGGAACCAGTTCTGGTAGGATGGACCACATTCAAGTTATACTGCTGTGTTTCAGCAATATAGATATGTTAATTATTGAAGTGACTTTCAATAATAGCTCTACGTTATTCCTACTGGCTTCATCCATGCAAGAACTTGTCTTGGTGTAAGGAAGATGAGGTACTGTAAGTCCTACGACATGTATTTAGTGTGCATCAATAAATCACATATGTTGTTTAGAGCTTATGCTCAACAACAATAGTCAATAGTAGCAGTGTTTGAGACTCTCGAGCTGTATACATAGTCATTAGCATCAAATTTTACAAATTGTAGGCACACATACATATATGGATGATAAGATATGTGAGTTAGACTGTGGAAGTGTATACACAACTAGACAATCAGTAGCATCATATTTTACAAATCATGGGCATACATACATATGTACAATAAGACATGTGAGTACATGTATACTAACCTGGGTGCCAACATTGCAAATCGTGAGCTTTAGAAGTGCCCGAACTAACCACCAGAACCCGTCGGCATTTCCAATACATCAACTGAGATGTGAGAGCACCTGCAGCAGAACAAGTGGCTGTCGTGAATTGGGAGCAAAACAAAAAGTGGTATCAATCAGAAGGGACTCGGTATCAGTAGTAACTGGCTGAAAGATGTGAGGAAGGAGGGGCGATAGACCTGCAGCGGCAACCTGGCAAGAAGCATGGCCAGAAGATGTAACGTTGCCGAATAAGGTTGGGGAATGAGCAGTAGCAGGATGGGTGGAGATTACATAGACGTGCAACGATTAAAGGAAGAAAACGAACCAGAATCGTGAGTGTCCTCGCGCATCTAATGAAGGAAGAAGATGAATCACATAAAGGAAGAAACTATAATCGGACGCCGGAAAGAGTGGCGCACATCAACTGCGATTAATGCCCGCAGCAACTGCGATTGACTACGTGCTAAGTCACCTGCAAGTGGATTCTAATTGCAGGCGACGCTTCACCCCGGAAGCCCCCCATCCCCTTGGCGTCGTTGGAGGTGCGGTCGCTCGCATCATCTGAATCTGCCGTCCGCGAGACAAGAACTGGATGACGCCCATCGTGATCCTTGCTCGCTCCGAAAATCAGTAGTTTTTCACGGGCTTTGTTACTCGTGGGCGTCAGGCCCATATACCCAAACAATAGTACAGCTCCAATTTTGTTCTGGGAGCAGCGGCCCAGCCCGTCTTAGCTCTCTTTGTTCGCAACTGAAGCCCATAGGGGATTGCACTCACATCCAACGGCCTGAAACGTTAGAATAGCAGATTTGACGGTCGAAAATGATAATGGTCTCAGAGGGCTGGAAAAGTGCTCGGTTATAATGTTTCTAAATTGCTCTGATTGTAGTTAATGTGTTATTTTGTACAATAGTCTGTGCCTTGCATTTGTGTTTTATTTTGATCCTAGTTGATGTTATTATCATGTGGACTACATGCCTTACATTCTCTGCCCTTGAATTTGATTTTGTAGGAAGGTGTAGTGTGTTTTGGACAAGTACTAGTTCCTGATGATGTAATTTTCAGTTGCTTCATTGTGGAAGTAAATTATACAACTATGTTACGTAGGTTGTATTTAAATTTTTAGCTGATTGGTACCTTGTTATGGTATTAAATCATATTATAAATGGTTGCTATGGCATCAATATCTTCTAATTATAGTTGGAATGGCTGCCATGCCAGCTATTTTATTAATGTAGGATGGTTAAATGGATTGCCTTGTAAATTAGTTTTAGTAGGTTGATGTAATTTGATTTGTGCAAGTACATGTTAGTACTGGTGCAATATTCTGGTATGATCTAGGTAGGGTTTGTTTTAAGTTATTATAGGATCATTTGTCTCAGTTGTTTTGAAACTACTACGCGTGGTTTGATTAATAGCAACATGTTGCTCTTTCTTTTGGGGAATTGAGGTTTACTTTCAAAATTATTTTATTTTTGTTATGTATGGCATTTGCAGGTGAAGGTGATTTCTTCAATAAGCATGTAGATGATATGCTTTTATCATAGTCTTAAACTTTTCAGGGCAATTCACTGTTGGAAAATGTATGCTTTTTTATTTTTTTAAAGTTTTGTTATTTGGTAGCTTTATCTGTGTTTTTGTTGATCTTGGTGACTGTTTTGTTGTTGCTATAGGCTGGTGGTGGTGGGATGGTGATTTTGACTTGCAGAACTTTCTACAAAGTCTCTCATTTGGCGAGTGTAATTTTTTTTCTATAGCGAAAGTTATTTTTACATTTTTAGCATTTAGATTATTTTGCTTCGGTTAGTATTCTATGTCTTTTCAAGTGTTATAATTTTTTAACCTTTTGTTTGACGCAATCTGTTTCATCCAAAGGAAACAATCAGGATGCTTGTGTAAGTTTGTTTGTACTTAATTTCAAGTTCTTGCTTGATTCACTTCAGTGCTATTCAATTTTATTAAACTTGTGCATTGTTTTTTCTAATCTTAGTTTCAGTTATTCATTCATGTTGTATCCTCAAAGTAGCTTGTCTCTACTAGAGTCCATTAGAAGTAGTTTATAATGTTGATTTAATTAGGATGCTTGTGTATGTTTGCTTGTATTATAAGTTCTATTTTATTTGCTTGATTCTCTATTAATGTTGCAATTTTATTTATGTGTATGTGCAAGTGTAGTGGTAGAATAATTCTTTTTAACAACCTACTTTAATGCTAGATGTGCAAGTTTAGCTATTGTTGTGTGCAACTGTAAGATTTACATGTTGCCTGCTTCATTGGTGTTGTTGTAATTTTATTTATGGTTATGTGCAATGATGTTGCTTGTGCCAGGTTAATTCATGTCGTATCTCAATGTAGTTAGTTTCTGCTGGAGTTCATTGGAAGTAATCTACTCTCATGTCTAGATAACCAAAACTCATGTTTAGACTTTTTACACATTTGTATGGTTGAAGCTCGGTCTTCTCTTGGAACTACAGAACTTATAGGCAGCTAGTAGCCTAGTATGATGTTGCGTTTTGATTTTGAAGCTCGGTCTTGAAGCTTCACCATGCAATTGTTGTTGCTCATAATGATGTTGTGCAACTTCTGTAGGTTTCATATGGCACTATATTTTTAAGGCAATAAAGCATAGTAGTAATCAATGCAATGACAACGTAATGGCTCCCATCGCATGCAAATCTGCTATGTTTCTGCATTTATTTTTATATATCATTGTTGCTTACCTTGCATATAATTATTTTGATTTTGGATCTCTGCAAATTGTGTATCCTGTAAATGCAATTTTGATATAATTAGCATCGTCAGTGGTAGTTAACCATAGTCCTAATGGCTGCAACCATGACAACTAGCAAGATTTCTACTATGCTCGTCTCCTTGTCGATAATATCTTTTGCTACTACATATTGGTGTTGTTGCTGATACTTATTCTGTGCAATTTATTTATCTTTCATGTGCAATTGAAGATAATCAGTTTCATTAGCATTTTTTTGTAGTTAATAGCCGCAGAATATAATAGGAATGGTTGCTACGGCAACAAAACTTGTTTCTACACTTATGTTTATAATTTTGATTTTTATCTTCAAGAAGGGTAATAGGCTTCCCAAATTTATTCAGCTATAGAAGAACTTCATTATATTTTGTCTTTTGCATTTGGAAGGGTAATAGACTTCCCAAAATTCATTCACCTGTAGAAAAACTTCATTCTATTATGACATTTGCTTTTGCATTTTATCTTTGGCATGTCATGTCACCGATGTTTTCTATTTATATGTTGCCTATATGTATGCATATGTCTTTTCCATTTTATCTTCAACATGTCATGTTTGGGTCTCTAAGACCCATCATAGTTTCCGCCCTTGTATTGGGTTGAATTGCAATCGCTGAGAACAACAAATTTAAATGTAGATTAAGTATGTAGACATATGAAAAGAGAGATGAAGCATTTATGTTCTAGTAATTCTTCGTCCCCTGACCAACCATTTGATTTTGAGTGCTAACTAAAATTATTTCCAACTCTAGGATGATTGCGCAAACCATCAATGTTTCCCAGTTCTTCCTTGAAGTGAACTTATTTCTTCTCGCCTTGTTGTCATTATGGTCTGATCCACCATGTAATTATCGTTGCTCATAATGATGTTGTGCAACTTATATAGGCTGCATATGCAATTATCTTTTTAGTATCTTGATATAACATAAAAGCATTGTAGTAATGGATGAAATGATAGCATAATGGCTTCCATGGCATGCAAAGTAGCTATGTTTCTGCACTTATTTTTGTATCATTGGTGCTTACCTTGCATAAAGTTCTTTTTATCCGCAATGTAGTTGTCTTTGCTTATTTTGAATCTCTGCAAATTATATATCCTACAAATGAAACTTTGATATAATTAGTATCATCATATGGAAGTAAATCATAGCTCTAATGGTAGCAGCCGTGAAAAGCTATGTTTGTCTCCTTGTTGATAATATGTTTTGCTACTGCATGTTGGTGTTGTTGCTGATACTTACTCTATGCAACTTCTTTATCGTTCATGTGCAATTTAAGATAATTAGTTTCATTAACATTTTGTGTTTTATGCATACTGTAGTAGGTATGGTTGCTTCTTTATCCTCCCGTCACCAATGTTTTCTGTCTATATATTGCCTATATGTATGCCCATGTCTATTACATTTTAACGTCAACATGTCATGTTTGGGTCCCTAAGGCCCATGATCTCATAGTTTTTGCCCTTGTATTGAGGTGAATTTTAATCATTGAGAAGAGCATATTTGAAGTTAGATGAAGCATGCAGATATGAGAGAGAGAGAGAGAGAGAGAGAGAGAGAGATGAAGCATTTCTGTTCTGGTGATTCTTTGTCTCCTGACCAATCTTTTGATTTTCTGTGCTAATGCTAGTTGTGATTGTTTCCTAATTCACTTTGACATGATCCATGACTTTGGATTTCAGAAATGGAGAAGACCAAATTAAAAATGAAGAATTTCATGAAGGACTTACCCTGATGGGAAACTTTTAGGATGACTCTTGTTACTTCTTCCTCTTCCTCCCCTGGTGATTTCCTCCTCCGAATCCTTCAAGATCGGCATTGTCGTCCATGGCGGCGCTAGCGTCACATGTGAAGAGAGGAGAGGGGAACGAAAGTGGAGAAGTTGAAGGAAAGAAAATGACCCTAGGGATCTGAGCCGATGTTGCGACTGAGGGAGTCCTGGATAAGGGGGTATTCGGACAGCCGGACTATATACTTTGACCGGGCTGTTGGACTATGAAGATAGAAGATTCAAGACTTCCTCCCGTGTCCGGATGGGACTCTCCTTTGCGTGGAAGGCAAGCTTGGCGATTCGGATGTTAGATCTCCTTCTCTGTAACCGACTCTATGTAACCCTAGCCTCCTCCGGTGTCTATATAAACCGGAGGGTTTAGTCCGTAGGACAAGAACAATCATATCATAGGCTAGCTCCTAGGGTTTAGCCTCTACGATCCCGTGGTAGATCAACTCTTGTAATACTCATATCATCAAGATCAATCAAGCAGGAAGTAGGGTATTACCTCCATCGAGAGGGCCCGAACCTGGGTAAAACATCGTGTCCCCTGCCTCCTGTTACCATTAGCCTTAGACACACAGTTCGGGACCCCCCTACCCGGGATCCGCCGGTTTTGACACCGACATTGGTGCTTTCATTGAGAGTTCCTCTGTGTCGTTGCTGTAAGGCTCGATGGCTCCTTCAATCATCAACAACAACGCGGTCCAGGGTGAGAATTTTTTCCCCGGACAGATCTTCGTGTTCGGCGGCTTCGCACTGAGGGCCAATTCGCTTGGCCATCTGGAGCAGATCGACAGCTACCCCCTGGCTATCAGGTCAGGTTTGGAAACTTGAATTACACGGCCGACATCCGCGGAGACTTGATCTTCGACGGATTTGGGCCTATGTCAGGAGCACCGAACGGTCGCGACGAGCATGACTTAGATCTGCTGTCGAACAGTATTCGGGATATCGCACCTACAACAGCCCCGGACCTAAATCCGGGGCAGATCGCGTCGTCCGAGGACGGGCGGATGGACCCCGCTGTCGGTGTCAAAACCAGCGGATCTCGGGTAGGGGGTGCCAATCTGTGCGTCTTAAGTTGATGGTAAAAGGAAGCAAGGGACACAATGTTTACCCGGGTTCGGGCCCTCTCGATGGAGGTAAAACCCTACTTCTTGCTTGATTAATATTGAAGATATGATTAGTACAAGAGTAGATCTACCACGAGATTGTAGAGGCTAAACCCTAAGAGCTAGCCTATAATGGTATGATTGTAATTCTGTTCGGCCTTCTAAGGACCATCCTCTCCGGTTTATATAGACATGGAGAGGGCTAGGGTTTACATGGAGTCGGTTACAAGGAAGGAAATACAATATCCGGATCGCCAAGCTTGTCTTCCACGCAAAGGAGAGTCCCATCTGGACACTGGCCGAAATCTTGAGTCTTGTATCTCCACGCTTCGATAGTCCGGATGATGTATATAGTCCGGCTGCTCGGATACCCCCTAATCGAGGACTCCCTCAGTAGCCCCTAAACCAGGCTTCCATGACGATGAGTCCGACGCGCAGTCTTGTCTTCGGCATTGCAAGGTGGGTTCCTTCTCCGAATACTCCAAGGTTATTATCGAACACGTAGACCGTGTCCGGATCTGCAAAATGATCTTCACATACCACCGTAGAGAGAATGATACAGCTGACAACTTTTAGGCGACGTGACATGCCATTACAGCCAGGTCATTATTCGAACCGCTTTTCCACAACCAGCCACAGCGCACATTGCGAGGCGGTTTCCTTGACACGTCTTGCCAAAGCAGAGATCATATCCCCTTATCACGGGATTCTCATCAATACGGGTATGGGTAATCCCCCCGTGCCATCAATCGTGGCGCTTGGGAAGTAAGCGATTCTCAACAGGCTAGTGGGGAGGCGCACCGCTTTCGATGCCTCTATAAAGGGATAAGAGTTCCCCATTCTTACCCACGCCTTCTTCCTCCTCTGCCCACTCTTGCTTCCTCGAGCTCCAGCGCCCTAGTCCAAGTCTTCTCTGCACAGCTAAACATGTCTGGAGCAGGAGGCAAATGGGTGGCTTCCACCGTGAAGGAGAAGAACATCGCAAGTCTTCGGGCGGCCGGATACTTGGCCGCAGACATAGCGCACCGGCTACCGGACGGCGGGCAGGTCATTCCAACTCCGGGACTCCACGAGAGGGTCGTGTTTCTTGCCCACTTCGTCTGTGGACTGGGGTTTCCACTCCACCCCTTCGTCTGCGGGCTCATGTTCTACTACGGGCTAGATTTCCATGATCTAGCCCCGAACTTCGTCCTCAACATCTCGGCGTTCATCGTCGTATGCGAGGCTTTCCTCCGCATCAAGCCTCATTTCGGCTTGTGGCTGCAAACCTTCTGCGTGAAGCCGAAGATCGTGAGCGGCCAGCAAGCGGAGTGCGGAGGAGCCATGGTGGGAAAAATGCCTAACGTCACCTGGCTTGACGGATCCTTTGCGAAAACCATGAAGGGGTGGCAATCGGGGTGGTTCTACATCACCGAGCCGCGCGACGCCAACTGGGTGGCGGCCCCCGAGTTCCGATCTAGAACCCCTATGCCGCTCACCTCCTGGGAATAGAAGGGCCTGTTATGGGGCGAATCTACGGAGCTGACCAGACTCATAAACTGCATCAAGGGCATGAAGGACAAGAATATCAAGCTTGTCAATGTGATCCAGGTCATGCTCGTTCGTCGGATCCTGTCGTGCCAAAGGCGGGCATTCAATCTGTGGGAGTTCGTCCCGGCCGAACACCAGACGCTTCAGAGGCTCTACGACATGAAGCACAAAAATGTGTGGAAGGCGTTGTTCAAGGCCTCTGAAGTACCTCCTCCCATATCCGAGGACCGTGGGCTCCACGCCGCACGGCTCCTATTCAGGTGAGTTCTCAGGCCGCCACCAGATTCGGTTTTTTCCCAATACATTCATGGGGGAGTCTTAAGTAACTGTGTATATTTGTGCAGGATTATGTGGAGACAGCGGAGCGGATTGACTGTCCAGCTCCGCTGCCAGAAAGCCCAACTAATGATCTTCTGACAAAGATGCTGGTTCCGGCGCCCTATAAGGGGCCGGATAAGAAGGCCGATAAGAAGGCCCTGGGGACCCGAAAGGGTCTCCGACGTAAGGTTGCGCAAGCCTCGTCCGAAGACGACGAGGCGCACTCGTCCCCCGAAGGGGAAGAAGAAGAAGAAGAAGAAGAAGAAGAGGCCACCCCATCCAGAAAGGATGGGGGGCCAGAGACGACGGACCGGGGGACCAGGAGAGGCCCTTGGTGCAAGGCTGTCATACCCTTGTTGTCTGATGATGACGAGGCAGATTCCTCCCGCGGAAGCGGGGGGAAACAAGAAGAAACTCCACCTCCCTGTACTGGGGGGGGG
>NW_021228762.1:0-664 GCF_002162155.2 Triticum dicoccoides | reverse complement strand
GGGGGGGGCGCCCTCCACCCTCGTGGCCGCCTCGGCAGCTTCTTGACTTGCACTCCAAATCCTCTGGATCACGTTTGTTCCAAAAAGATCGCTCCCGAAGGTTTCATTCCGTTTGGACTCCGTTTGATATTTCTTTTCTTCGATGTACTGAAATAGGCAAAAAAACAGCAATTCGGGCTGGCCCTCCGGTTAGTAGGTTAGTCCCAAAAATTATATAAAAGTGTAAAGTAAAGCCCATAAACATCCAAAACAGGTAATATAATAGCATAGAACAATAAAAAATTATAGATATGTTGGAGACGTATCAAGCATCCCCAAGCTTAATTTTTGCTCGTCCTCGAGTAGGTTTTTGATAAAAACAGAATTTTTATGTGGAATGCTACCTAACGTAGTTCTCAATGTAATGTCCTTTATTGTGGCATGATTGTTCAGATCCAAATGATTCAAGATAAAATCTTATAAAACATAAAAATAATAATACTTCGAAGCATACTAACAAATAATCATGTCCTATCAAAATAGCATAGCCAAAGAAAGCTTATCCCTACAAAATCATATAGTTAGGCCATACTTCATTTTCATTACACAAAATAGTCCCATCATGTACAACCCCGATGACGAGCCGAGCAATTGGTTCATACTTTTTAACGCGCTTCACCTTTTT
>NW_021228761.1:0-1025 GCF_002162155.2 Triticum dicoccoides | reverse complement strand
CATAATTCTTAATGTAATTTTCTTTATTGTGGCATGAATGTTCAGATCCAAATGATTCAAAATAAAAGTTCATATTGACATAAGAAATAGCAGTACTTCAAACATACTAACTAAGCAATCATGTCTTCTCAAAATAACATGGCTAAAGAAAGTTCATCCCTACAAAATCATATAGTTTGGTCATGCTTCTATTTTCGACACACAAGAATGCTCTCATCTTGCCCACCCTCGATGACAAGCCAAGATTTTTTTTCATACTTCACTAATCTCAAACTTTTTTCAACTTTCACGCAATACATGAGCGTGAGCCATGGATATAGCACTATGGGTGGAATAGAATATGATGATGGAGGTTGTGTGGAGAAGACAAAAAGGAAGAAAGTCTCACATTGACGAGGATAATCAACGGGCTATGGAGATGCCCATCAATTGATGTCAATATGAGGAGTAGGGATTTCCATGCAACAGATGCACTAAAGCTATAAATGTATGAAAGCTCAACAAAAGAAACTAGTGGGTGTGCATCCAACTTGCTTGCTCACGAAGACCTAGGGCATTTTGAGGAAGCCCATCATAGGAATATACAAGCCAAGTTCTATAATGAAAAATTCCCACTAGTATGTGAAAGTGACAACATAAAAGACTTTGTATATGAAGAACATGGTGCTACTTTGAAGCACAAGTGTGGAAAAGGATAGTAACATTGCCACCATTTTTATTTTCTTTTTCTTTTTCTTTCTTTTTTTGGGCCTTCCTTTTTTTTCTTTGGCCTTTTTTGGCCTTTATTTTTTTAATTTGGGGATAAAGCTCTAATAATGGTGATCATCACACTTCTATTTATTACAACTCATGAATTACAACTCAAAACTAGAACAAGATATGCCTCTATATGAATGCCTCCGGCAGTGTACCGGGATGGGCAATGAATCAAGAGTGACATGTACGAAAAAATTATGCATGGTGGCTTTGCCAAAAATACGATCTCAACTACATGATCATGCAAGGCAATATGACAATGATGATGC
>NW_021228760.1:0-1603 GCF_002162155.2 Triticum dicoccoides | reverse complement strand
AAAGTTCGCCATAGCTGCAACTTCGCGTACTTCGTTTGTGTTCAATGACCAGACAAAGGCGTCACAGAACCCCACCTTGATCAATAAAGCTTTCATCTTATATTCGCAATATCCAGATTGCAATCTTAGTTTCTTGCTTGTTCTTCGTTTGCTCGCAGGAAACAGACCCTCGTGGTCAGGTTGATCGTGCTCCGGCGTGGTCAATAACCTCTCGGAGTTGGTTTAGCGATTGCTAAGGCGCGACGTCCTCGCACGTTCGTAGTCGGATCGTCAAAGTCGACTTCCACCAAAGCGAAATCCACCATCTCATCGAAAGACGGGACACCTCAGCCTCTATCAAGTGGTATCAGATTTCCAGGTTGCTCGGTGAGATTTTACAGTTTTTTAGTAGTTTAGATCGAGTCTGTTCTTCATACCTATAGTCCACGAAAAAGCCACAAAAAAAAAATAGGGTTAGTTCATCATATCCGAACCAATCTGAGCCTTGCATAATCTTTTTAGGGTTTTGCTTTGTTGAATTTGCGGTTGCATCATCGTGTCTAGTTGCTGGTCTTAGAGTCTAGTCTTTTAGAGTTTCGAGTTCTGGTCATAAGTTGTCACGCCGCCGCCGCACCATCATCATCGCCCCTGCCATCTACCACCACCGCTCCGAATTCGTATCCATATACCACCACCAATCCGTGCCCATATACCACCACCGATCCATATCCATATACTACCACCGCTACCACCACCGCTGCCATATACCACCACCATATATCCACCACCAATCCGAGTTCCTTGCTTATTAGGTTTGTTTTCGGGATCCATCTAGATTTCGATTCGTGTTTCCTTGCCGGAGTAGGTTTCGGAAAAAAAAAAGAGTCGGATAGCCACGCTCCGTTTAGGCCCAAAATTTTTCGAAAACGCATTTTTCGAAAAATTTTCTGGCTATCCTATTTTTAGGTGTTTCTGAGTGTTTTGAGACAGGTGCCATTATAGGAAGTTTTTTTTGACCTGTTTCCAGTTTTTGGGTCCGGGCAGTCGAAAAAAAAAAAATTGGTCGAAAAAATTTCGTGCCCATCCTATCAGTTTGAGCTAGGAAGAATTTTGAGACACTCGCCATTATAGTGATTTTTCGCAAAAAAAAAAAACAGCGCAAAAAAAAAGAGAGCAAAAGAAAAAAAAAAGAGCGAAAAAAAAAATTCAGAGTGTGCTTTTCCCTTGTTTACGTGCCGCGCCGTGATTTTGTTAGTGTTCTAGGCTCGCGTCTCTAGCACAGTCTAGCCTAGGACCAGCACAGTACCGTCGTTGAGCGTTTATTCAACTTTGCATCTCTGAATTGATTATTGCTGACCCTTTTTGCTACCATATTATAAGCCTTCCCAGCTCCACATACATCTACGTCGTGCGTTTGACTCTCCCTGGTAATCGCTATATCCAAGCTTTGAGAGTTTTTGACTACAACGGTTGCCGATCACCGCCTGCTGCTGGGTAAGAACTGGTAAGAATTTGAGATTTGCTTGACGGATTTGTGACACCCACCACCACCACTTGTTCGTAGTCTGTAGGATCATATTCTTGTGTGTTTCTATTGCTGCTAACCATGCCAGGATCACAAGCC
>NW_021228759.1:0-662 GCF_002162155.2 Triticum dicoccoides | reverse complement strand
ATGGAAGCTGCTCGTAAAAATAATTATCCCTTTGGTATAAGTTCATCTTATATCTGGGATCTGGCCTTTTGCAATCGTGGTTCCGACCATGATCTCCTTTAAATACCATTTCTCGGACAAGTTAAAACAATTGTCTTCTATGGATCAATACACCAGTCCAACCTTTACTTTGATCTTGTGTTGAGTATTACCCCCCCTGGTATCTCGAGATTATCATGGTACTTCATAACTTCTTATGAGTTCTTCATCAAGTGCTACCTTACCACTGTTCCAATTTTTCACGGGCTCTGAGTTATTAAACACTCAAAGACACCGATAACTGAACCGAGTCCGCTCTACGGTTCAACAACTCTTTAGTAAGCTTCTATAAGTACGAGTTTGTACCCGATCACGCCATTCCTAGCCTGTTTGGCTATATCATTGTCGTGATGATTTTAATTGTGCTACCCGGTCCTTCTTCTCGGAGCACAATTTTCGACGATGAACTAACCTTACGTCGATCCTCATCGTCATACCATTTCGCCTTGAACAACAAGCTTGGTTTCGAGTTGTGTCGTACCCTTGGTTCCAATAACCTTTCACTTCATCATTACTTTGACTTGATGTCGTCGCTGATCGATTACATCTTCATGAACTCTCGCGACAAAGGTGTCGTGATCATC
>NW_021228758.1:0-1054 GCF_002162155.2 Triticum dicoccoides | reverse complement strand
GGTTTAAATAGGGAAAGGGGAAGGGAAGGGGAGTGGCACCGGCCGCGCTTTGGATTTGCTACGTTCAAACGAGCTGCGTCGATCGATATGCCACTTTAATTGCCAATATGTTTTAATTGCCACGTTGAATAGATGCGAGTGGATCGAAAAGTGTGAAACAACACTCTACATCTAGGAGACACACGGGCAAGATATTACGAACTAGCGGCAGCAACCGTCCCTACGTCCGTGCTGGCTCGCGTGAAAAAATGCCGGTCAGCACATTGTGGAGGCGGGCAGCAGCGCATGCAGGTAGGCTAGCTACATGCGTGCATGCATAACAGGCTTCTATCGTTGCAGCGTGTGCACGGCCCAAAAGTCTAACCATGGCCCAACGGGCTAACAGCGGCACCGTCTGCCGCGACCCCACTCATCAGGTCCAACGGGCGACACAGTCAGCGCGGCCCCACTCATTAGAGTTAACGGTCAAAGCACTGACCCGATGGCATCCACCGTTTGTGACCAATTCTGAGGGTTTCGAGCAAGGGATTGGGGAAAAGTGAGAAAAAGTTCAGAGCATGGGGATGAATGAGTATGGCTAAGGAACCAGGGGCATATATGTAAAAAACCCTTATTTAAAATTTGCTTTTGAATGCAAATGCACAGTCGATTAGGATAAAGGGTTACTTTTCCATGTCACATACATCTTGGTGGAGCGCTCAAAATGATAGTAAATGAAATATGCACTCATGACCAAGGCAAAGTGAATGATCATACATGAGAGATAAATAACATCATCATCCAAGCACAAGCATTAAAGTATGATATGATCAAACACATGACCATACAAGTATCTCACACACACATAAAGTATCATCCAAGCAAGCAAACAAATAAGTATCAAACAAGTAGCAAAAGAGATAGCAAAAAGAAGCAAATCTCTCTCTCGAAGCCTATGATCTATACACTTTCTCCCCCTTTGGCAACAAGTTACCAAAAAGCTCGAAAATGCATAGTACTATGCGGCTCTCTAAGCTTGATCTTCGGGAGGTGGCGTTGAGAGGACTCCTAGGAC
>NW_021228757.1:0-2675 GCF_002162155.2 Triticum dicoccoides | reverse complement strand
GTTGAGCTTCATTTGCAAAGTCGATGACGGTTTGTTGAGTCTCACTCTTCCTCTTGAAGAAGTATACCCAAGTGTATCTTGAATAATCATCCACAATCACCAAGCAATACTTTCTACCCCCAAGACTATCAAAGGATGGAGGCCCAAAGAGGTCCATGTGAAGGAGCTCCAAGGGTCTCTTCGAGTAGATGATAGTCGTGGGAGGGTGAGCCATCTCATGAAGCTTTCCTTCGATACAAGCACTGCAAGCACGATCTTTGGCAAAACTAACATTTGTTAGTCCACGGACATGGTCCCCCTTGAGAAGACTTTGCAAAGATCTCATATTGACGTGGGCTAAACGGCGATGCCAAAGCCATCCCACGTCAACTTTAGCCATTAGGCATGTCGCGGTCTTAGTGGGTCGCTTCGAAAAGTTTATCACATAGAGACCTTTCTTGACATGCCCAACAAAGGCTACTTTAAGAGTCTTTCTCCACAAGAGGGCCACGGTATCAATGTCAAAGAAAGTGGCAAAGCCCATGAGTGCAAGTTGACGAATGGAAAGTAAATTGTATGCAAGGGACTCAACAAGCATGACTTTCTCGATCATTAGATCATGAGAAATGACAACCTTGCCAAGACCCAATACCTTAGAATGTGAGGCATCACCCCACTCGACATTGGTGGGAATAGATGGGATCTTTTGCACGTCCACCACCAAGTCCTTGCTCCTGGTTATATGATTTGTTGCTCCACTATCGAGCAACCATGATCCCCCACCGGAAGCAAACACCTATAAGAGATCAATCCTTGGTTTTAGGTACCCATTTAGTAATGGGTCCTTTGATGTTAGTAACAAGGGTCTTAGGAACCCAAATAGACCATTCAATGTACTCATAAGAAGAACCAACAAATTTAGCATAAACATGCCCATCACTAGCATGACACAACACATAAGAGGGGTTAAAGTCGCCGGCTTTGTTGGGAGAGATGGCTTTGCCCTTTCTGGCATCACCACTCTTTGCATTGTTCTTCTTCTCCTTAGGAGCACCCTCTCCCTCCTTCACAAAATTTTGCTTAAGCGGGGGAGGTCGTTTGGTCTTGTTATTCTTCTTCTCGTTCTTCTTCTTGTTCTTGGACTTGGGTGAGAACCCAACTCCCTCCTTGCCCACAACTTCCTTTTGATTGCTCAAAAGGTCATTTAGGTTCTTCTCACCTTGTATGCATGACACAAGACCTTTCTCGAGTTGTTCCCTCAACTTGGCATTCTCCTCCACAAGATGCACATGCTCACAACACGGGTTAGAAGCATTTGCATTATCAATTAAGACCATGTGAAGAAATGTGGCCTTTTCCTTGGTTAGCTTAACTTGGAGTTGAGCATGAGACTCCTTGAGGTTTGCATGAGCACCTTTCAAGACCTTATGGGCCTTGTCAAGTACATAAAACTCCTCCTTGAGTCTAGCATGATCAACCCCAAGTTTAGCCTTCTCGGAAGTTAGCACACGAGACACAACAAGAGCATGATCAAGATCTTTCTTTAATTTGGCATGGTCATCGTTGTGTGACTCATCAAGAGCCAAATGATGCCCACACTCTTCCTCAAGAGCATTAGAGAGATCCGATATCTCATCGGCATAGTCACGACTATGACCTTCCATCTTAGAGATGGTTTCTTCGTGAGCCTCGATCATGTCATTGGCTTCACCAAGTTGTTCCAAGAGAGCAACAAAGTGCTTCTTGGATTTGCCCTTGAGCTTACTCATGAAGGACTCAAATTCATTTACCTCCTCATTAGACCCCTTACCATCATCAAAGCCAACCGCCAAATAAGGATTAGGAATAATGGTGGTTTTGATGTTGGGGTTTACCTTGTTGGTGGCTTTAGCCATGAGGCACTTGGCGGTGATGTTCTTGTTGGGTGAATCAAAGAGAGACACCCGGGGAGTTGTGGCAATGGCAACGGATGCCATGGCCATTGCTTCACTATCTTCATCAGCATCGTCATCCTCACGGTATTTTTCTTGAACCACCAACTCGCGAGTAGGAGTCTTCTTGGCGAAGTTGTTCTTGTTGGGGAAGGACTTGGATTTGTCTTTTCAGATGAACTTGCCACCATTGTCTTCCCGCTTCTCGTAAGGACAATCTGCAATGAAGTGACTCACGTTGCCACAGTTGAAACAAGTTCTAACTCGTTGCTTGCCCTTGAGGCCACTTGAGTTGTTCTTGTTGAAGTTGGGTCTTGCATTCTTCTTGCTCCAAAATTGTCTTGAGGCAAGAGCCATATGCTCATGATAATCATATTTCGTGTCTTCGGGGTTGCTCTCCTCATCTTCCTCTTCTTCCTCTTCTTCCACACTAACCTTGGCCTTCAAGGCAAGGTTGGGCTTCTTTGCCCTTTGAGAACGGAGCACCACATTGTCGGCGGTCTTGTCCAAGATGCTCATTGCAACAAACTCATCCAACACTTCACTTGAGGTCATGGAGTGGAAGTCCGGTCTTTGACGAATTACGGAGGACATGGCCTTGTTGTAGGGCATCATGGCCTTGAGGAACTTGCGCTTGATCAATTGTCATCCGTGTCCTTGCTCCCATGATCTCGGAGTGAGACCGCGAGTTTGGTCACTCTTCGAAAGAGCTCACGTGGTTCTTCGTCTTATTTCATTGCAAACTCATCGGCTTCATCTTGCACC
>NW_021228756.1:0-1911 GCF_002162155.2 Triticum dicoccoides | reverse complement strand
ATACAACACAATGTAATATGATAAAATGTGATTAAAAGAGAATTACTTTCTGCTGATCAGAAATAATAACATAGTCCGATCCATCTCCAAGTTTTAAGTCTGAGCACAACAGGCTAACAAACCAATCCCAGGTTTCATTGGTCTCTTTGTCTACAAGTGCCCACGCTATCGGATACATCTGATGGTTTGCATCTCTTCCAATTGCACTCAACATCTCTTCCAATCGGATACATGAGCAATTTCCTCGCTGCCTCCAACATATTCCAAATTTTGACCCTCACGCACAAATGCACCATTGAAATGGAATCGCACAACAAAGAAATCCAGAGGATCCATTCAATCTACAAGAGATGAGAAAACAGAATAAGAAATCATTACTACGGTTTCAGCAACAGAGAGAGGGGGGGAATCACTATTAACAAGGGGTGCAAGGGCAGGACCAGCAGCAGCAGCTAGCCCAAGCTAGCAGCTTGCTGGCGGTGGCAGCACCAACAACTCGCCCAAGCTAGCAGCAGCAGCTCGCCGGCGGCTAGGGTTAGCAGCATCAACTAAAATCTAAGGGAAACAGAGGGAGGAAGGGAGGGAAGAGAGGGCAAACCTGCGGTGGAGGTGGAGGTGGTGGCCGCGGGCGGCGGTGTCCCAGGCCGCGGTGGAGGTGGTGGCCGCGGGCGGCGGCGTCCCAGGCCGCTGTGGAGGTGGTGGCCGCCGGCGGCGGCGTCCCAGGCGGCGGTGGAGGTGCTGGCCCCGGGCGGCGGCGTCCCAGGCGGCGGTGGAGGCGCGCCCGGTTACCGGTCGCCGGCGAGGAGGTCGTGGCTGCGGGCGGCGGCGTCCCAGGCGGCGGCGACCAACGCGGCGGCAGGTCGATTTGGATCGGGGTGAGACTGAACAAACGAGAGAGAGATGGGGATAAGGTTGGACCTCACTCGCAAAAAATAGGTTGGACCTGTGTGCGTGGCATGCTGACTGGGCTGCCCAGTCAGCTTTCACCGGGTCAAAACCACTTGACTAGCCTCAAACCGAGTCAAGGGGGGTAAAGTGGACAGTGTGACAAGTTCAGGGTTGAAATCCGACCGATTTTAGAATTGAGGGTTGACAATCAAACGCCGTGGTTAGTTGAGAGTTGAAATGTGGACTTTTCCCTAAATAGAGCAGTCCCTGCCCAGCGCAAGAGGGGGGATCCACGACGCATCGTAAGGAAGCACGTAGGGCAACACACGAAGCACCCACGGGGAGCCACCAAGAGATCCATTCATCATCCATCCATAGCAAGCCTCAAGCATCACGCATCAGCCAGGAGATCGACGCGAGCTCGGCTGCCTTCTGGAGTAGACGGCCGGGAGGGAGGTAGCATAGCCGGCGCCGTACGCGAGGAGCGCGTGCACCAGTAACGACGCGAGCATGCCGATCGTCTTCTCCCAAGGTGAGCATCAAAACTAATATCTCCCTCGCATCCCACCTCTCCTCTCTCGATGGTGGTGGCCGGAGACGAAGCGGGCCGTCGCCTCCGTTTTGGATCGTTGAAGGCGATCGACGCCGTGTCGGGGTTGCCGCTCATTGGTAGACCCCGGTGCACTACTCACCGGCGATGATCCCCGCGACGACGTGCCGGGTTGCCGCCCATGCGCAACCCTCGGCGCACTCTTGGCGCAGACGATGATGTGCCAGGGCTGCCGCCCATGGGCGACCCCGGTGAACTCTCCATGAAAGACGACGACGTCCCGAGGCCATCGACCGTGCGCGGTCCCTAGTGTACCCTCCGTCGTCGTGTCCGCCGGCAACAACATCATTGTGCCGGGACTCGGCGGCACGCATCGATCGACTCGGCGCACCACTTCTACCTACACCGTCAGCGGTGCCAAGGCGAGGCACCGCCGCATCGCGAGGCCTTACTCGCCCGTCACACCGGTTCAT
>NW_021228755.1:0-800 GCF_002162155.2 Triticum dicoccoides | reverse complement strand
GTAACTCCCTGGATACCCTGTGTGCACGGGGTCTTTTGACCCCCGTGCGCACGGGGTGTTTGTTGATTATGATCTTGTGCTTCTTCGGATTCTACCACCGAGTGTTAATTCCAAATACCAATTGGTATTTCTTCTTGTGGTAGAATTTTATGATCATCTTCTTCTCAGCTTGTGCTTCAACTTGCCTTATCTCACTCCTTGTACTATCTATTATCTACTTGAGTGAGATAAGCCTTTGAGCATGTGTGTAGTGTATATCCTTTATGCTCTTTGTTTTTTTTCTTAGTTCATATGTTGTACTTTGTGTGCAGTCCTGTGTGGATTCGTCACTTTGATATAATTTGGACAACTTGAATGTTGTATGTCATCATTGGAGCATTCATCTTTTAGGGTTCTTTTGCCCAAATTATATCTCTTTGGATCTTGGTAGGCATGTGCATGCATATTTATTTATATACTTCTTCATGCCTTGCTTGCTCTTTGATCCTCTATATAGGGTAAGCTCCATAATATAATTAATGGTTAAAGGTGTGCATGAAATTCATTTTCATATCCTTTTGCACATACTTATTGTGGAGTTTGCCCTATGTATTGTGGTAGTGCTTACTACTTCGGACCCAATAAGTTTGGGGACCAAATTGTACCTTAATGTGTTTTAGGTACATTGGAGAAGCATTGGATGATTGGCTTATTCATGAGGAAGGTGGAGACACCATGGAAAATTATTAGAGCCAAGCTTGGTTGATTCATTGATTTGAGAGAGAAGATAAATGAAAACCCGGTTCGGTTGTAAGTGTTTC
>NW_021228754.1:0-555 GCF_002162155.2 Triticum dicoccoides | reverse complement strand
CACATCGGTGCCAAATGGTCAGGCCAGGCTTGCCGTTAAGAGCACCTTGGTGCTGACCGATGAGAGAAGAATGGCCATCCAGTCCAGGAATCGGTTGCCAAATCCGTAATGTGGCAAGACCTTGAAATGGAATGGCCAACTGATCAAGTCGAAGGCATGTGCCAAATCAAGCTTTATCTGGGCGCGATGGGCCCCAAGTTGGTGGAGTAGGCGCACGGACTACTGCACTAGGACGAAGTTGTTGTGCAAACTGCGTCCAGTGATAAACGTGTTTTGGTTCACGCTGAGAAGGGCGTTGAGCTTGGGCGCGAGTCAGGGCGACAGAACCTTCGCAAAGATCTTGACAATGAGGTGGATGAGACCTGTAATCACCAAGGCTATGAGAAGGGGTAGATGAAGTGGTCAGGGAAGATGAAGGACATGCCGGCGATGAGCTGGTGCTGGACAAATGCGAACATGTGGCGACGGTGTGCTTGGCGGAAGCAGAGGTAGCCCGTGGGGGGCACGTCGATCGCCAGTAGGAGCGCAACGGCGGTGCTCGAACTAGGCGAGGAA
>NW_021228753.1:0-1373 GCF_002162155.2 Triticum dicoccoides | reverse complement strand
TGTTGGTGGTCTTAAGTACTTGACGATTACACGGCCGGACATTTCTTTTGCCGTCAACCGAGTTTGCCAGTATCTGCTGTCACCCCGTGACACTCATTGGTCTGCTGTTAAGCGCATTTTGCACTGCCTTCGATTCATGGTGTCTCACGGCTTGCATATTTGACCAAGCTCCTATGGTTGTCTCTCGGCATACTCTGATGCGGATTGGGCTGGCAGTCCGGATGACAGGCGATCTACCGGGGGTTATGCTGTGTTCTTTGGCTCTAATCTGATCGCCTAGAGTGCTCGGAAACAGGCCACTGTCTCATGTAGCAGTACTGAGGCTGAGTATAAGGCTGTCGCCAATGCCACTACAAAGCTTATCTGGGTACAGTCTTTGCTTCAGGAATTGGGTATATCTCAATCACAGTCTCCTGTCCTTTGGTGTGATAACATCGGTGCTACATACCTCTCTGCAAATCCGGTATTCCATGCCCGAACTAAACACATTGAAGTTGACTATCACTTTGTGCGTGAACGTGTCTCTCAGAAGCAACTCCAGATCAGGTTCATCTCTTCCAAGGATCTACTTGCAGATATCTTTACCAAGCCATTACCTCTACCACAGTTTGAGGCTTGCCGGCGCAATCTTATCCTTCTAGATTCTCTAGGAAGTGGCTAAGATTGAGGAAGGGTGTTAGACTGTATAACCTCTGTATACATACGTGTATATTGTAACATTGTATCCTACTCACTATATATATGTGATAGGCCACCCCTAGAGGATAGTGCTGGTTCCCCCCAAACCTATTGTCTTACAGTGTTGTACGCACAGAACATTTGCTGCTTTGCCTAATGCGCATCTCAGCTTGCATGTCAGCTGACGACAATTGCCACGTTGCCTAATGTGATGTTGCATGGCCGATGACAGTACGGAAGTGCTTTTAGAAATAGTTGAGTTTGCTTATCACTGAGATCGATTACTGGTGGTTTCCATTTTCAAGTGACGCAAGTATTGGGAAGAATCCAAACTTACCTATCAAGCATATGTTTACTTTCTTTTAACACAACACAAGCGCTGATATACACGCGCATACACTTACCCGTATGAATGCATACACACACACCCTACCCCTCTGAGCATCTCCGAAAGACTAAGCCGGCATATCATCTTGAAATTTACGATGCCACCGTAGGAACCTCGACGTCGACGGAAACATCTCCTCCCATTGAATGCGCATCGCAGGAAATTCTGAAATAAATTCAGGAATAAATGCGAGCACCAGGACTTGAACCGTGGTGTGTTGGTGACCATGGAAACAGTCTGATCTTCTATGTATTATGTTGTCTTCAGCACAGAAACAAAAAATCAAACTTGCCCTGTACACATATAT
>NW_021228752.1:0-618 GCF_002162155.2 Triticum dicoccoides | reverse complement strand
ATATATGTGTACAGGGCAAGTTTGATTTTTTGTTTCTGTGCTGAAGACAACATAATACATAGAAGATCAGACTGTTTCCATGGTCACCAACACACCACGGTTCAAGTCCTGGTGCTCGCATTTATTCCTGAATTTATTTCAGAATTTCCTGCGATGCGCATTCAATGGGAGGAGATGTTTCCGTCGACGTCGAGGTTCCTACGGTGGCATCGTAAATTTCAAGATGATATGCCGGCTTAGTCTTTCGGAGATGCTCAGAGGGGTAGGGTGTGTGTGTATGCATTCATACGGGTAAGTGTATGCGCGTGTATATCAGCGCTTGTGTTGTGTTAAAAGAAAGTAAACATATGCTTGATAGGTAAGTTTGGATTCTTCCCAATACTTGCGTCACTTGAAAATGGAAACCACCAGTAATCGATCTCAGTGATAAGCAAACTCAACTATTTCTAAAAGCACTTCCGTACTGTCATCGGCCATGCAACATCACATTAGGCAACGTGGCAATTGTCGTCAGCTGACATGCAAGCTGAGATGCGCATTAGGCAAAGCAGCAAATGTTCTGTGCGTACAACACTGTAAGACAATAGGTTTGGGGGGAACCAGCACTATCCTCTAGGG
>NW_021228751.1:0-1036 GCF_002162155.2 Triticum dicoccoides | reverse complement strand
ACGCCTTCCGGGAAAGTGGTTATAATTTTTTTTACAAAATGCTATACCTGATTGTGTTTGAGATTGTCCATCTCATTGATGAAGCTCTTGTACAAGGCCTCTTGCTTTCCTCCGAACATTTTGACCAAGCGAAAGCCAAAGTGGGTAGTCAAAAAATTGGCTTCTTATCCCTCAAGGCCTTCCAAAGGCCACATGGCGTCCTTTTTTTCAGGACGTCCAACCGGCAACCGCTCCCACATCCATACTGAGAGGTCCCAAGTACATCCGCCCATAGCGGGTTTGTCGCTGGTTTTCATACACACCTCGTCGAGCTGCCAACAAGAACTAGTTCATCATTAGCTTCCATCAATTCCTAAAAACATAAATACATCCATAAAGAATTATTGCAATAACTTGTTACCTAACAGTACAAGTAGCCAAGACCAGAGAACCCCCAGCTGTACTTCTGGTCCTAGTCGACCAGGAAGTCAAGATACATCCAGAACGCAACATCACCAGAGTAATCTACAAAAAGTACCTAGGATAGGAGATACCACAGGTACGCCCGCACGTATTGCTCCACCGTCTCGTTGTCCACACCTTGTGGGCATCCCGACCTGTTCTCACTTGAATGGGACACCGGATGCCCGGGTTTCCATCTTTCCCCTGGCGGTAAGAGAGGGGGAGCAATCGCCGATGAGACCGGTAACCCTCTCACACCAGAACTTGTTGCACACTCGTCCAATGAGAGGCTCGCTGTGGAGCGGAAGACCAATAATCATCGCGAAGTCCTCCAAGGTGACTGTCATCTCCCCAAAAGGAAGGTGGAGACTGTGTATCTCCGTCCTCTAACAATCCAGCGGGCTGTGAGAGTAGTATGGTTCACCACCGGTGGTACACACTTGAACTGCAGAACAAACGGTAGGAGGCTAGCTCTCTCAAAATAAGGCTCAAATCGCTCGTCGTATGCCAACTGGCATGTCTTGGTGTGACCCCTCATTCACACTATTGGCAACATGTGTCATAATGGCACAAATATGTCAGAACCTTCAACTTT
>NW_021228750.1:0-848 GCF_002162155.2 Triticum dicoccoides | reverse complement strand
AAAAAAAATGAAAGGTGTGCACACTTTTAAAAAAAAACTGCCTAATCTAAGTGCCACATCATATATGGCAAAAGAATAACACAAATAGCTCAATTAAGTCTCACAATATTATATTTTAAAAAATAATTTCAAATTTGCGAAATTGCAATACAAATAGTCTTACATGAAAGATACACAAATACACAGGAATAACTTCGGGTTGCCCTTCAGCTGCAGCCTTCTTTATTTTGACCTCATGTTTTCAACAGAATGGACATAATACTACCAATCCTCTTTGTCTTGAGTTCTGCAAAGTACAACAAAACAAGAAGTAAGAGTCCTACAATTACAACTAAACTGTGACGATTGTTTTATTCAAAAGATAAATAGTTTTTATGTCCTTAAACAAATAAGAGCATCTATAGCCGGGCGTCCAAAACCCTCCTTAAATGCCGAGTGGTCCACCTGGTCACTGACCGGTCACGAAATTTTGACCGAGACGGACGACTTAAACGGGCCTCAAACGCCCGGGCTAACCGGCACCCCTCATATCCGGTCCAAATATGGGGCAGATATGGAGACGCCCGGGCGCGCCCGGGCACGCCCGCCACGTCGGACTGACGGTGGGGTCTCACGTGTAAACGCCCAGAAACCCGGAAGTCGGAAGTTCATCACCTCCGTCGGACCGATGTCACTGCGTGGCCCCGCTTCAACGAACCGCGTAGTGCCTTGCCCGACTATTTAAAGTCGACCGGTGGCACCGAAACCCTACCATCCATATTTTCCTCCACCTGTCCGCCGCCGCCACCACTTTCCACTCCCTCCGCCCGCCTAGTAGCCATGCCCCCACGCCGCCGGGTGAGGGGCCA
>NW_021228749.1:0-1171 GCF_002162155.2 Triticum dicoccoides | reverse complement strand
TGTTCGATAAATTCTCCCAGTCAATCTCGTCGGCTTGTGATCCTGGCATGGTTAGCAGCAATAGAAACACACAAGAATATGATCCTACAGACTACGAACAAGTGGTGGTGGTGGGTGTCACAAATCCGTCAAGCAAAACTCAAATTCTTACCAGTTCTTACCCAGCAACAGGCGGTGATCGGCAACCGTTATAGTCAAAACTCTCAAAGCTTGGATAGAGCGATTACCAGGGAGAGTCAAACGCACGACGTAGATGTATGTGGAGCTGGGAAGGCTTATACTATGGTAGCAAAAAGGGTCAGCAATAATCAATTCAGAGATGCAAAGTTGAATAAACGCTCAACGACGGTACTGTGCTGGTCCTAGGCTAGACTGTGCTAGAGACGCGAGCCTAGAACACCAACAAAATCACGGCGCGGCACGTAAACAAGGGAAAAGCACACTCTGAATTTTTTTTCTCTTTTTTTTTGCGCTCTTTTATTTTGCGCTGATTTTTTTTTGCGAAAAATCACTATAATGGCGAGTGTCTCAAAACTCTTCCTAGCTCAAACTGACAGGATGGGCACGAAATTTTTCGACCAATTTTTTTTTTGACTGCCCGGACCCAAAAACTGGAAACGGGTCAAAAAAAACTTCCTATAATGGCACCTGTCTCAAAACACTAAGAAACACCTAAAAATAGGATAGCCAGAAATTTTTTCGAAAAATGCGTTTTCGAAAAATTTTGGGCCTAAACGGAGCGTGGCTACCCGACTCTTTTTTTTTGCGAAACCTACTCCGGCAAGGAAACACGAATCGGAATCTGGATGGATCCCGAAAACAAACCTAATAAGCAAGGAACTCGGATTGGTGGTGGATATATGGTGGTGGTATATGGCAGCGGTGGTGGTAGCGGTGGTAGTATATGGATATGGATCGGTGGTGGTATATGGACACGGATTGGTGGTGGTATATGGATACGGATTCGGTGCGGTGGTGGTAGATGGCAGGGGCGATGATGATGGTGCGGCGGCGGCGTGACAACTTATGACCAGAACTCGAAACTCTAAAAGACTAGACTCTAAGACCAGCAACTAGACACGACGATGCAACCGCAAATTCAACAAAGCAAAACCCTAAAAAGATTATGCAAGGCTCAGATTGGTTCGGATATGATGAACTAACCCTAATT
>NW_021228748.1:0-1915 GCF_002162155.2 Triticum dicoccoides | reverse complement strand
TTTTTACCCGAGTTTGCCATGTGTTTTGCAGGGTACACGGCAACTGCCTAATGTGCACGTAAGCAGATGGCAACTCTCTTTTACCGAGTTGCCATATGTTTTTGCATGGTATATGGCAACTGTTCTAACGTGCATGTACATGGCAACTGCCCTAATGTGCACGTAAGCAGATGGCAACTCTTCCTTTTTACATGGCAACTGCCCTAGCATGCTTGTGAGCACATGGCAACTCTCTCAACTGCCTAGTGTTAGTATGTGGCAACTCCTAAAGTTATGAAATCATGGCAACTACATTAGATCAGACCATACATGGCAACTGCAGTTGAGCAACCATGGCAACTGCAGTTGTCCGACATGGCAACCGTAGTTCAGCGACATGGCAACTGCAGTTAAACAAACATGGACGAGGGTCTGGACCATGGCAACTGCGGACGCGCGGTGACCGTCACGCGTGGCATGCGGGACCAGCAGGTACGAGGCCTGATATACGGGTGTGTGGGTGTTATCAACTTCGCCCACACGCACGCGTGCGAGAGGCGTCGGGAGGGAAAAAAAGAGGCGTGTGGGCGCTAGTTGTTTTGCCCACACGTAGGTGTGTGGGCTGTTTCTCTTATACACCACACAAAATGTGTGGGCGGACTCCCTAACGCCCACACGTGTGGAACTTATCGGCGTCCATTTCTAATTCAGAAGATCATATCTAGTACTACAAGGCAACTAAAGTTTCACCGGAAATAAGGTTCCTCGCGGTTGGAAACTAGTCTTTTTATAGAAGCAAATTGCATGCATGGAAGCACATAGTATGGCGCCTAATTAATGCCAATTAATATGATATCCGTGATTAGTAATACTAGTAGGAAACAAATTAATCATAGTTATTGCAAAATCCGCATGCAACTAAACTAACGGATGCACTTTTCAAGGAAGCAATCCAACTAATCACGCGTGGGGCTATACTACCAGATCTGGTGGCCATCATCCGACGGTCCATGACTAGTCTGATACTTGGCAAAGGATCAGTAGTCTGATCCCTAGTGGTCTCCCTTAACATATGCATCTAGCGTGGAAGGCTAGCAGATGCCATGAACTCTATCTCCAAGCTGTAACAGCCTCCGGACTGCACGTCGGCTTTGACGTCCAATATCGTCACAGAAGATTGATGATCAGCTCCAGATCTTCGAGTTAACCAACTTTGTTGTATTTGCTCTTCATTTCTAAGGTTTGCTTGATATGAGTTCACCAACTTTGCTCGTAGGGTCTGCAGTTCGGTCTCCACTTGTTTCATGGTGGGTCTTTCTTCACCACACAGTCTTAAGCATCGCTCTGCAAGAGAGGCGACACCGTTGATCTCTTCCTCGGTTGCCTCCTCCAGGACCTGAGAATTAACAATACCTGTGATTCTCCCCTCATTGAACTCCTGGAGAAAATAATTTGACAAATTCTTAATTGTGCCTGATTCACTTGTAAAAACAGGCTTCTTTCTGAGAAGCAACTCCACTAGTACCATACCAAAACTGTACATGTCGCTCTTCCCGTTCAACTGCCTGGTATGGAAATACTCTGGATCTAAGTACCCAAATGTACCTTGCACATTCATGACAATGTGTGTTTGATTGATCGGAACCAATCTGGATGCGCCAAAATCGGAAACTTTAGCTGTGTAGTTCCCATCCAAGAGTATATTGGAGCACTTCACGTCACGATGGAAGATTGATATTGAAGCTGAAGAGTGGAGATAAGACAGAGCACCTGCTGTTTACAGGGCAATCCTTAAGTAATCACCCCAAGACAAAGAAAGATCATTACTTACATCTGCATGAAGAACTTCAGACAGTGAGCCACTGGATACATAATCATAAACCAGCAGTGGAACCTCGGTTTTGAGACAACATACAAATTGCTTCACAATATTTCT
>NW_021228747.1:0-2245 GCF_002162155.2 Triticum dicoccoides | reverse complement strand
CACTAACAAATGCCCCAAAAACTACTGGCAATATTTCGTATGGTGTCACAAATTCCTTCCTGGAAAAAAAACTCTTTACACGGTGCGCCTAGCGGCCACCTACTGGGCGATTTGGTTGGCCCGCAATCGAGCCACTTTTGAAACGAAGCAAATTAAGACTCCTTTTGAGATTTTATTTTCTATGTGCTCTTTTCTGCTCTATTGGACAGGTTTGCAACAAGGGGAAGCCTCTAGGGAGCTACGCACAAGAGTGGAGATGATCAGGGCTAGCACAATGCAACTGATAAAGATGTGTGATGCCGCCAAGCAAACAATACAGGGTGCCTGATGCTTTCGTGGCCCTGCAACTGAAGGGATGGTTGGCTCGAGTCGTCTACCTTTTGGCGCTCCCTTCCCAGAGCAGATGTCTACCCGGCTGGCTAAAATACTTCTATTTCTGCTCTAGTTTGGTCTTTTGAGTTTCTAATAGGATAGACTTTATGTCGTGCTACTCAGGTTTTCGCCCCACATCATTCGTTTGGACGACGAGCGAGTGGTGGGTTTCCTGGTAGTGCGGGAACTCGCTCTACCTCTTTCCTCTCTCCTGACCTCTCTGTTTGGAAATGGTTGTATTTCTGTTCTATGCAATGGAAAGGGGTAAAGCCTGGTTCTAAAAAAATGAAACCGGTATGCTGAACTCAGTCGCCCTCCGCCCGCCGATCGATCCATCCATTCGTTCATCGATATAATATCTTCCGATGAACCCGTGCCTTCATGTCTTGCTGATTCAGGTCCATTGCAAACCACGAGGAGGAGTTCAGTTACTCGCTGGACGCGGAGAATGGGCCGACACACTGGGGCGAGATCAAGGAGGAGCGGTCGGCATGCGGCGAGGGGGAGATGCAGTCGCCCATCGACCTCGCCAGCCCGCATGTCTCCCTGGTGAGCCACCTCAGACACCTCAACCACTCCTACGCCCCCGCCAACGCATTCGTCGTAAACCGCGGCCACGACATCATGGTGCATTTCGAGGGTGACGTCGGGAGCGTGTTCATCGACTACACTGCGTACCACCTCCGGCAGCTGCACTGGCATGCGCCCACCGAGCACAGCGTCAACGGCCGCCGGTACGACATGGAGCTGTACATGGTGCACCAGAGCGCCAAGAACAAGACCGCCGTCATCGGCGTCTTCTATGAGATCGGCGCCCGCGACGCCTTCCAGCACAAGCTGGAGCCATACCTGGAGATGATCGCCAAGCAGCCGGAGAGGGAGGAGAAGGTGGGCGTGGTGGACGCCAGGAGCGCCAGGGGTAGGGCTAGCATGTACTACCGCTACGTGGGCTCCCTCACCACCCCGCCATGCACCCAAGGGGTCATCTGGACCATCGTCAAGCGGGTAGGTTTCCTTCCCGCACTCATTATTTTGTCTAGCTTGGCCGTTGGCACGGTGATTTAGTACTACTATATTTTCTTCACATTGGTTGATCGGAATTTGGATCACTGAAAGACTGAAAGTCCTGTTACATCATATGGTTGGTGCATGCATGTTGAGGTTTTTTTTGAGGGAGTAAATGGTGAGGGAATTGATTCTTTCTGAAACATCTCTCTGGTTCTACAGGTTCATACCGTGTCGCGGCATCAGCTGGAGCTTCTCCGAGAGGCCGTCCACGATGTAAGATTTTCTTTTTCCATGTGTAGTTTCATTCTTTTTCAAATGCTCTTCGGCCTTGTTCGGTTAAACCTCTCCTGGAGGGGATTGGAGAGGTTTGGAGGGGATTGAATGAGATTTTGACTTGTATGATATTTAATCCACCCCAATCCACTTCATTCCCCTTTAATTTTGTTGCAACCTAACAAGCCCTCATGGAAGCGAGCATTTATAATGCCAAAGCGACATGAAAGCTGCCTCCAGCTCGGCTGATCTCCACTCAACTGTGGACTAACACTTGATTGAGTGAGTATAAAGAAAGAAGGGAAAACTCGGACTGATTTTCCTTCCACCATACATGCAGGAAATGGAGAAGAACGCAAGGCCGCGTCAGGAGGTGAAGATCGAGACATCAGCAGGTTCTGGCCCATCCAGCAGAATAAACACTGATTATTGCAGTGCTTCTCTGCTTAATTAGAGTTTCATAGTACTTCAACAACCTCCTTTCCTCCTCCTCAAGAAAAGTCTATTCCTCCTCCCGCCGGCACTGCTGCTGATCCACCCCACCTCCGATGGCCTTTGGGCCATGGAGGTGTGGAGGATTTCGTCCCCCCTC
>NW_021228746.1:0-860 GCF_002162155.2 Triticum dicoccoides | reverse complement strand
CGTGCCATTGTCGTCCGTGAGGGGGGCCACACCCCGGAGACGCGTGCCGCCTCATCGGACATGCCACCACACCACCCCGCATATATGAGGGCCCGGTGCGACGCTCCGGTGGCATTGCTACCCCCCAGGGCCCCCGTCCCGCCTAACCCTGTAGAGTTTGACCACGGGATCTAGCCCTTTGACTTTGCACGGACGGGATTTGACCAGTGGACCTCTCCACCCGGTTGTGTTAGGTCAGCCCATAGGAACACTTTGGAGCAACATCCGGGCCAGGCCCACAGCAAGATCCCCTCCGTGTAGACCCGACGCGTCCGTTTTCCCCCTCCAGGTGCCGGCGGCGGCGCCGTCCGTGAGAGGGGGGGCACACCCCGGAGACGCGTGCTGGGTCTTTGCAACCGCCTCAACACTTCGAGACTTGTGAGAGGCCGCCTACGCAAGATTTGATGGTATGCTAGCCCCCGGAGGCCGCCGGCCACAGTTGTAGACGTGCGAAGAGCAATCCGCGTAGAGGGAAGTGTTCAGATACTTCTCCATCACAAAAAATTATGAAAAATTACCATCAGTCCTATAGCACATGTGCCCACGTTGTGTAAAAAACTCACGATTTTATCGCGCTCCAAGTATTTAATAATATTCACGCTGCATCGTTACCGCAGAACGTCTACTACCGTGTCATTGCCGTCCGTGAGGGGGCCACACCCCGGAGACGCGTGCCGCATCTTCGGACATGCCACCACACCACCCCGCATGTATGAGGGCCCGGTGCGACGCTCCGGTGGCATTGCTACCCCCCAGGGCCCCCGTCCCGCCTAACCCTGTAGCGTTTGACCACGGGATCTAGCCCTTTGACTTTGCACGGA
>NW_021228745.1:0-940 GCF_002162155.2 Triticum dicoccoides | reverse complement strand
ACTACCTGTGTCGGGATATCGGGATCAGGAGATTCTTCAGTGAATAAAGAATTGAGATCATATACTTCTTCAACGGGCGGTAAATTAAGACCGTGTATTTCTTCAATAGGAGGTAAATTATTAACATCTTCAGCTTTAATACCTTTTTCTTTCAAAGATTTCTTTGCCTCTTGCATATCTTCGGGACTGAGAAATAGAACACCTCTCTTCTTCGGAGTTGGTTTAGGAATAGGCTCAGTAATTGGCTCAGGAGGTGCCCAATTATTTTCATTTGTCAACATATTATTCAATAGAATTTCAGCTTCATCCGGTGTTCTTTCCCTGAAAAGAGAACCAGCACAACTATCCAGGTAATCTCTGGAAGCATCGGTTAGTCCATTATAAAAGATATCAAGTATTTTAGGTTTCTTAAGAGGATGATCAGGCAAAGCATTAAGTAACTTGAGAAGCCTCCCCCAAGCTTGTGGGAGACTCTCTTCTTTAATTTGCATGAAGTTGTATATTTCCCTCGAAGCAGCTTGTTTCTTATGAGCAGGGAAATATTTAGCAGAGAAGTAATAAATCATATCCTGGGGACTACGCACACAACCAGGATCAAGAGAATTAAACCATATCTTAGCATCACCCTTTAATGAGAACGGAAATATTTTGAGTATATAAAAGTAGCGCGATCTCTCATCATTAGTAAACAGGGCGGCTATATCATTTAACTTAGTAAGATGTGCCACAACAGTTTCAGATTCATAGCCATAAAAAGGATTAGATTCGACCAAAGTAATTATATCTGGATCAATAGAAAATTCATAATCCTTATCAAGAACATAGATAGGTGAAGTAGAAAAAGCAGGGTCGGGTTTCATTCTGTCTCTAAGAGATTCTTTGTTCCATTTAACTAGCAGCCTCTTAAGTTCACATCTATCTTTACAATCAAAAATAGCTA
>NW_021228744.1:0-403 GCF_002162155.2 Triticum dicoccoides | reverse complement strand
CGGTTGTGTGTGGTACTTGTGTTGCAGATCCGAACACGTTCATTATGACCGAAGTCTATCTTGGGGTATTCGGAAAGGGGAACCCGCCTTGCAATGCCGAAGACAATCTGCGCGCCGGACACCTCGTCATTGAAGTCTGGTTCAGGGGCTACTGAGGGAGTCCTGGACTAAGGGGTCCTCGGGCGTCCAACCTATTAGACATGTGCCGGACTGATGGGCTATGAAGATACAAAGGTCAAAGACTCTAACCGTGTTCGAATGGGACTCTTCTTGGCGTGGAAGGCAGGCTTGGTGATCAAATATGAAGATTCATTTCTCTGTAACCGACCTTATGTAACCCTAGATCCCTCCGGTGTCTATATAAACTGAAGGGCTAGGTCCGTAGACATATATTCTCATAATC
>NW_021228743.1:0-595 GCF_002162155.2 Triticum dicoccoides | reverse complement strand
TTTTTTTTGTTTCTACTTACAACAAAATACTTATCGTTGCTATATTTAATTTTTTTTCCAGTTTTTTTGTTTTGTTTTCTGCATTATTTATTTTTTCTTTTGTTTTTTGCTTTATTTTATAATTCTTTTTTGCTTTTAGTTTTAAAAAAATATAAACTTTCTGTTAGTGCCATTAGTTTTCAAATTTGAAAACACTTTTTTTGTTTTTTCTGTTTTCTTTGTTGCTTTATTTATTTTATTTTGTTTCTACTTACAACAAAATACTTATTGTTGCTATTTTTATTTTTTTTCCAGTTTTTTTGTTTTGTTTTCTGTATTATTTATTTTCTTTTGTTTTTTGCTTTATTTTTTAATTCTTTTTGCTTTTAGGTCAGCAAAATTATAAACTTTCTGTTGCTTTATTTATTTTATTTTGTTTCTACTTACAACAAAATACTTATTGTTGCTATTTTTTCCAGTTTTTTTGTTTTGTTTTCTGCATTATTTATTTTCTTTTGTTTTTTGCTTTATTTTTTTATTCTTTTTGCTTTTAGTTTTAGAAAAATTATAAACTTTCTGTTAGTGCCATTAGTTTTCAAATTTGAAAACACTTTTT
>NW_021228742.1:0-397 GCF_002162155.2 Triticum dicoccoides | reverse complement strand
ATATACTAGTGCTAGGCTGCCATTTTTTTGAGGGGGCCTGCCATTTTTCTTTTGAGGAATAGTTACCCTGCCATTTTTATTCTCGAAGATTTAGTAGTTCCTTACTTTTATGGGGGATGATAAGCGCCGGCACGCCAGCCCAAATTTGGGCCGGTCGCATCCCGCACGTCCGATGAGACAGCTCCTAGCCGTCAGATCAGTCACTTCTTCGTCCCCCACGCACCCCTGTTTTGCTTTCCCCCAAAATCACGCCATGACACACGGATGAAGAATGACCAACGGGCGCTGCTGAACCCCGCCATGGACGAAGTCTCGAAGCTGGCCTGACCGCCGCTGCTCGCCGGCTAGCCGCACCTCGTAGAAATGCATCCTTGCTCCCGGGTCAAGCCATGCTTCC
>NW_021228741.1:0-1411 GCF_002162155.2 Triticum dicoccoides | reverse complement strand
ATACCATGCTCTGTTTCATGGCCGTGGCTTATTTAGTCTGCTTGTTGTGCCTTGTGTATTGGAGCCTAATTAGCTTCTGTTAGGGGATAATCTATTGGTTATATCAAAATTTTGCATGACATTTTGTTCTGCTTATTCTGCTAAGGTTGTTTGCAATGGTTATACATATGTTACATATTTTTTGCTGCTGGCTAATCAGCTTTAGAGATGGTAACATGGTGCTGCACTCTCAGGATCATCTTATGATACACAATCAATTTTTGGTGTGCTCAAATATTTAATTTTAGTGATAAGGAAAGATCCCACCCAGTTTGCTGGCTCACTCACTTGAGTTGGTTTAACAGTAGTGGCCTCCTGACTTGTAGTTGGGTAGGTAGCTGAGAAGACTCATGGTGTTGGCTGGGAGCAAAAGTTTATATGCATGGATAATGAACTTGCACTAAATGGACACAAATAAAGGAGTTGAGTATTAAATTAACTTGTACTAAGTGGAAACAATATTATGTATGGTGTACATAAGTATCGAGTTGATAGCTGATCTGTAGCAAATATAGCTGCCTGTAACTTCTTTACTTGGTTCCTCTTTTACAGGAGCTCCAGTCCTAAGAAAGTTGGAAGTGTGAAGACGTGAAGAAAAGCGCGAAGCTGTGAAGTGCGACTCAGCAAAGAGTTGTTTGTTCTATTTGATTGTAATATTGTAATAGCTGGTATACCTAGGTTGTAATAGTCTACAGAAACTGTAATACACTAATCTAGTGTTATTTGATGAATTTCACATGTTCTCTTGTTTGGAATATTTGATTATGAATGTGATTTGATATTGTGTGAGATGGGAACCTGACAGTAACCCACTTATGAAATAATACGAGTCTGTAACTTTCTGATGTGTGTGATCAATATATGAGATTAACATGACTAGTGGGACCAGCTCCAAAATATATTTTCTAAAAATAGGAAATCAATAGACTGTAAAAGGCTAAAGCCCAGAAATAAAAAGGCCGGAATATTGGGCTTTGCCCATGTAGCCCAATAGAATTCACAGGAAAAAAATAGAAAGGCTGAATTAATGGGCCCGACCCATCTAAAGCAGTGAAATGGACCGGGTTAATTCTAAGTAACGACCTTTTGAATTGGTCGTAATTGTGCAACGTCATATTTCCACATCGGATCCGACGTGGCCTGGGCAGACAACTAGTGACCAAAACAAAATAGTAGGCATATTTTGGTCGTAAACGTCTACGACCTTCTCACAGAGAAGGTCGTTAATTTCAGTTTATGACCGCCAGCTTTTGACCTTCTGTTTTTGGTCACAAAAAGGTTGCAAATGAAAAACAATGACCTTACAGTGACCGATAGTCAAGGTCACAAGTTGACATATTTCTTGTAGTGCTCTTCTAACAACCGGCGTAAA
>NW_021228740.1:0-858 GCF_002162155.2 Triticum dicoccoides | reverse complement strand
AGGTCATTTAGCTCAAAACAAATCAGTAAATGCATCAAAAATAGCAAATTATGTCAGAAAGGGTTGAAAGTTGATGACATGGCTTTGATTGGTGCATGCTGAACGCAAAAAAGTCCGGAGCTGTAATAAGTTATTACAGTTTTGAAGTGCCGGTGTAACAGATGAGTTTTTGTCCGAAACTCTGATATTTTGGAAGAGATTGTCTAGTTTGTATACGAAGTGCATCCAGTTTTTGCTGTAACCCTCTTTACTTTTTTGCACATGATATGCGGATGAAATGATGATACCATGCCAAGTTTCAACATTTTCAGAGTTTATTTTGTAGTGCTTTAAATTTCAGGGACATTTAGCTCAAAACAAATCAGTAAATGCATCAAAAATAGTGAATTATGTCAGAAAGGGTTGAAAGTTGATGACGTGGCTTTGAATGGTGCATGCTGAACGCAAAAAAAGTCCGGAGTTGTAACAAGTTATGAAAATTTTGAAGTGCCGGTATAACAGATGAATTTTCGTCCGAAACCCTGATACTTCAAAATAGATTGTACAGTTTGTACACGAAGTGCATCCAGTTTTTGCCGTAACCCTCTCTACTTTTTGCACATGCTATATGGGTGAAATGATGATATATACCATGCCAAGTTTCAACTTTTTCAGAGTTCATTTGTACTACTTTTCAATTCCAGGGTCATTTAGCTCAAAACGAATCACTAAATGCATTAAAAATAGCAAATGAAGACACAAAAAATTCCGAAGTTCAAATACTCACCTGCACGTTGCTTATCTTCATGCCTTGAGGAAATAGTGTAGACTGCACGGAGCTATGTGTAGTTTTCGTCCGAAACCCTTATAGCTCCGTGC
>NW_021228739.1:0-781 GCF_002162155.2 Triticum dicoccoides | reverse complement strand
AAAAAAAATGTGCACTTCATTCAAACCAAGATAATGTTCTTACAATCAGCTTTATTTTATTTTTGTAAAGAGAGACGGCCTCTCCGAATTTCATTCATCTTATTATCAGCTTGTAGACTATGCAGAATAAAATGAGGGCTATGGTCCAGCCAACGTGCTTCTGCGCCACTCACGCACAGTCATGAGTATCAACATTTGCTGTCCTTCTAGCAAAACGAATATCAAAAGACTCAAAAAGTGGACTGCTTTGTGATTCCGTCTTATCCGCCATAGACCCGCCAAAATTATCGCTGGATGGGATGTTTCCACTCAGAGTAAAAGTATACGATACAATAAAACAGAGCGACATCTCTGGCCATTTTCTTGCTCCCGATATTTTTGCACGCGATAATGGCGCTAGCCAATCGGTAAATAAATCAGAGAAAAGCAATCACGTTTATGTAGGGAAGATAATCACGGAGATTGCCCTATATAGGGAAGATAATCGCCGAGATTGCAGGGCAGTTAAGGCCGCACGTCACATGCAGCAAGAAAATCCCGAGTTCAGCGGAAGAGAAGGAAATAATAAAGCTAGGCTGCTCGCACTACCCCATTTTCATCTATCATATTGCTAAAAACATTTACTCCTATCCAGCAATCTGTTTGGGTTTTTAGTTTTAAACTTTATGCGTGTGTGGCATGATCGTGAACATGGATTACCAGTTGTCATGGTGAGTACTCTACATTCACCATTCATGTGTCCTTTTAGATGTGAGCCTTGCATGACAGCATAATGCACGTG
>NW_021228738.1:0-1645 GCF_002162155.2 Triticum dicoccoides | reverse complement strand
CAATGAAACGTCTTTGCCGAGCGAAGCGCAGTGCACTCGTTGGAACCAGGAGAATCGGGAGGAACAGCAGGATAATGCTCACGTCCTAGCAGAGGACTCGGGAAGGAGTTGCAGCTTGCCGAACGGCCAGCAACGTGTGTGCATGAAGTTTCAGTTTGTTACGTGACAGGATATGCCCAAAGCATCAGACTTGGAATTCTCTGAACCGATGCATTATTTCCAACATGCCTTTTCTTCAAAGGAATTAATGCACGTTCGTATTTCCTTGCCAAACCGAGCTTGGTCAATATTGCATGTATATCTCCTGTCTTGAGTTAGTAATTTACATCGCATGCAATTACCCCCTTCAATACATGCACGTCCAGGAACTTCTTTTTCTTCTCGTTGGCATAAAGATCCAATGAAGCAACGTATTGTCTTCTTGTAACAGAAAATAGTTCCTTTAACCCACTGACATGCGGTACTATTTTGCGATCATCAAAAACACTAACATTAGTCGCGGCCATATCATCCTCTCCTCCTCGAAACGAAACCGTCCTCGGTTTCGAATCAATCTCTTCAAAAATATTTGTATTTGCAGTTTTTATGACGCATGAAAAAATTTCAGCAGCCTTGAGCTTCTTCTTTACTTCCGATGCAACTTGAGTAATATCCCGCATCTTGCAATCAGCCATATACTTCTCTGGTGTGTACGAATCAAGTGGTATGAATTGTCCTCCACGAATAAAAGAAAATTCGCCAACTGAATGATATGTCAACTGTCTTTTCTCTGTCCATAGTTTTCCTAGCAGTATTGAACAAGTATGCATGTGCATAGGAAGCACATCACACATGACTAGATCACCATATCCACATAGGATAAACCGTACCTCGACGCGATACACGATCTTAGACAAATTTGTCCTTCCACCAAAGCTCATACGGTTCTGGATGTTCAATCAACGGCAAGTTCAAAGCATCAATCATAGTCTGACTCACTAAATTCATCCCAGAATAGCAATTCATCAAGGTTGCACAACTCGCCGGCCCTACACGCACACGCGTAAAACATTGGTACCACGGCAAGGCACGCAATGAATCATTCTCGGCCGACATCATCATTTGCGAGCTACAATCTTTCCTCATGATAGAAAATTCAATAGTGCTCGAAGAAAAATATTATACTGTGAACAACCTTTGCTCTGAATACCAACTGATAATGACTGAACCTCGATGGCGAGATCCGATCTGTTGTTGCGGCCCAATCTTTCACGGTACACCACCAGCAGCTGCAGTAACCTCTCGCCCGCGCACGTGATGTACACGAAATAGAGGGTTTGAACCTTGCGGCTCAGCACGAGAAAACCAATCTCGATGACGGTACTCACGCGCAAAACAATTTCCTTGCAGCGAAATTGCAACACAGAGGTTTTCTAAAGTTTCCTCCAAAACTTGGGGATTTTTAGACAGCTTCCCCCAAAACTCGATACGAGAATTTACCCTAAAAACACATCGTGTTTATTATCAAAATATAACCAGCGTATATTGGCCATAGCCAGCCCTTTTTATAAGCAACACACAAATAACAAAACCGACCTAACAACTCTAGATTGAAACGGACTCTCTCTCCTATTTAAACTAATCAAAGATTTAACTAATAAAGTAT
>NW_021228737.1:0-1074 GCF_002162155.2 Triticum dicoccoides | reverse complement strand
CCTAGAGGCAATAATAAAAGTATTATTATATTTCATTGTTCATGATAATTGTCTTTTATTCATGCTATAACTGTATTATCCGGAAATCGTAATACACGTGTGAATACATAGACCTCAATATGTCCCTAGTGAGCCTCTAGTTGACTAGCTCGTTGTGATCAACAGATAGTCATGATTTCCTGGCTATGGACATTGGATGTCGTTGATAACGGGATCACATCATTAGGAGAATGATGTGATGGACAAGACCCAATCCTAAGCATAGCACAAAGGTCGTTTAGTTCGTTTGCTAGAGCTTTGCCAATGTCAAGTATCTCTTCCTTAGACCATGAGATCGTGTAACTCTCGGATACCGTAGGAGTGCCTTGGGTGTATCAAACGTCACAACGTAACTGGGTGACTATAAAGGTGCATTACAGGTATCTCCGAAAGTAGCTGTTGGGTTGACACGGATGGAGACTGGGATTTGTCACTCCGTATGACGGAGAGGTATCTCTGGGCCCACTCGGTAATGCATCATCATAATGAGCTCAAGGTGACCAAAGTGTTGGCCACGAGATCATGCATTACGGTACGAGTAAAGCGACTTGCCGGTAACGAGACTGAACAAGGTATTGGGATACCGACGATCGAGTCTCGGGCAAGTAACGTACCGATTGACAAAGGGAATTGTATACAGGGTTTGATCGAATCCTCGACATCGTGGTTCATCCGATGACAACATCGAGAAGCATGTGGGAGCCAACATGGGTATCCAGATCCCGCTGTTGGTTATTGACCGGAGAACGTCTCGGTCATGTCTACATGTCTCCCGAACCCGTAGGGTCTACACACTTAAGGTTCGATGATGCTAGGGTTATAAAGGAAGTTTGTATGTGGTTACCGAATGTTGTTCGGAGTCCCGGATGAGATCCCGGACGTCACGAGGAGTTCCGGAATGGTCCGAAGGTAAAGATTTATATATGGGAAGTCCTATTTTGGCCACCGGAAAATGTTCGGGATTTTTCGGTATTGTACCGGGAAGGTTCTAGAAGGTTCCGGAGTGGGGCCCACCTGCATGGGGGGACCCACATG
>NW_021228736.1:0-1513 GCF_002162155.2 Triticum dicoccoides | reverse complement strand
TCACACCGCCTGGAACACCTCAGCGTAATGGTGTGTCTGAACGTCATAGTCGCACTCTATTGGATATGGTGCGATCTATGATGTCTCTTACCGATCTACCGCTATCATTTTGTGGTTATGCTTTAGAGACTGTCGCATTCACTTTAAATAGGGCACGGTCTAAATCCATTGAGACGACACCGTATGAATTATGGTTTGGGAAGAAACCTAAGCTGTTGTTTATGAAAGTTTGGGGATGCGATGCTTATGTCAAGAAACTTCAACCTGAAAAGCTCAAACCCAAATCGGAAAAGTGCGTCTTCATAGGATACCCTAAGGAAACTATTGGATATACCTTCTACCTCAGATCCGAAGGCAAGATCTTTGTTTCCAAGAATGGATCCTTTCTGGAGAAAGAGTTTCTCTTGAAAGAAGTAAGTGGGAGGAAAGTAGAACTTGATGAGGTACCCCCTCTTGAACCGGAGAGCAGGGCAGCACAAGAAAATGTTTCTGTGGTGCCTGCACCGACTAGAGAGGACGTTAATGATGATGATCATGAAACTTCGGATCAAGTTGCTACTGAACTTCGTAGGTCCACGAGGACATGTTCCACACCTGAGTGGTATGGCAACCCTGTCCTAGAAATCATGTTGTTAGACAACGGTGAACCTTCAAACTACGAAGAAGCGATGGCGGGCCCAGATTCCAACAAATGGCTTGAAGCCATGAAATCCGAGATAGGATCCATGTATGAGAACAAAGTATGGACTTTGGTGGACTTGCCCGATGATCAGCATGCCATAGAGAATAAGTGGATCTTTAAGAAGAAGACTGACGCGGATGGTAATGTGATCGTCTATAAGGCTCAGCTTGTCGCTAAGGGTTATCAACAAGTTCAAGGAGTTGACTGCGATGAGACCTTCTCACCCATAGCAAAGCTGAAGTCCGTCTGAATCATGTTAGCAATTGTCGCGTTCTATAATTATGAGATATGGCAAATGGACGTCAAAACTGCATTCCTTAACGGTTTCCTTAAGGAAGAATTGTATATGATGCAGCCGGAAGGTTATGTCGATCCTAAGAATGCTGACAAGGTATGCAAGCTCTATAGCTCCATCTATGGGTTGGTGCAAGCATCTCGGAGTTGGAACATTTGCTTTGATGAAATGATCAAAGCATTTGGGTTTATACAGACTTATGGAGAAGCCTGTATTTATAAGAAAGTGAGTGGGAGCTCTGTAGCATTTCCCATATTATATGTGGATGACATACTGTTGATGGGAAATGATATAGAACTTTTGGAAAGCATAAAGGCCTACTTGAATAAGTGTTTTTCAATGAAGGACCTTGGAGAAGCTGCTTACATATTAGGCATCAAGATCTATAGAGATAGATCGAGACGCCTCATTGGTCTTTCACAAAGCACATACCTTGACAAGATATTGAAGAAGTTCAATATGGATCAGTCCAAGAAGGGGTTCTTGCCTGTATTGCAAGGTGTGAGATTGAGCACAGCTCAATGCCCGACCTCGGC
>NW_021228735.1:0-2093 GCF_002162155.2 Triticum dicoccoides | reverse complement strand
CACATTTATGCGAATGATTCAGAAGTGTCTACTCACTCAAATCAGTCGGAATGTGGAAGCATATATGGATGATATCGTTGTCAAGTCACGAAAAGGTTCCGACCTGCTCGCTGATCTCGCCGAAACATTTGCCAACCTCAGAAGATATGATATCAAGCTCAATCCATCAAAGTGCACATTTGGAGTTCCTGGTGGCAAGTTACTTGGTTTTCTCGTTTCCGAACGGGGAATCGACGCTAACCCAGAGAAGATTGGCACTATTCTCCGAATGAAACGCCCTGTGCGAGTGCACGATGTCCAGAAGCTTACTGGATGCTTGGCCGCATTAAGTCGATTCATCTCACGACTCGGTGAAAAGGCATTGCCTCTTTACCGACTGATGAAGAAGACAGACAAGTTCGAGTGGACTCCAGAAGCTGATGCAGCGTTTGCCGAGCTAAAAACTCTGCTCTCCACCCAGCCGGTGCTTGCTGCTCCAATCAGCAAAGAGCCTCTGTTGCTCTATATCGCAGCCACAGGACAAGTCGTCAGTACTGTGCTAACGGTCGAGCGGGAAGAAGAAGGGAAAGCTCTCAAAGTTCAGCGCCCAGTGTATTATTTGTCTGAAGTCTTGACTCCATCCAGGCCTGGCGCAGTGGTGAAGTCCTCCCCACTTGTGCCAAGAGGTCCTGGGTTCGAACCAGCCTCTCTGCATTGCACTTTGCAGGGGTAAGACTAGGTTCCTACAATCCCTCCCCAGACCCCACCTTGTGTGGGAGCTTCTATGCACTGGGTCTGTCCTTGACTCCATCCAAGCAGAGATATCCTCATTATCAGAAGCTTGTGTATGGAATATACATGACCACAAAGAAGGTTGCTCATTATTTCTCTGATCATTCCATCACAGTCGTCAGCGACGCTCCACTATCAGAGATTTTGCACAACAGAGATGCAACTGGTCGAGTGGCCAAATGGGCGATTGAACTTCTTCCCCTTGATATCAAGTTTGAGGCAAAGAAAGCCATTAAGTCCCAGGCAATAGCAGATTTCCTCGCCGAGTGGATTGAACAACAGCAGCCGACTGAAGTTCACTCGGAGCATTGGACCATGTTTTTTGATGGCTCTAAGATGTTGAATGGTTCCGGTGCTGGGGTTGTCCTGGTTTCCCCCAGAGGAGATAAGCTCAGATATGTGCTCCAGATTCACTTTGATTCCTCCAACAATGAGGCAGAATATGAGGCCCTCTTATACGAGTTGCGCATGGCCATTTCACTCGGCGTCCGTCGCCTGATGGTCTATGGCGACTCGGATTTAGTGGTCAATCAGGTGATGAAAGAGTGGGACGTGAGAAGCCCAGCCATGACTGGATACTGCAGTGCAGTAAGGAAGCTGGAAAAGAAGTTCGAGGGGTTGGAGCTCCATCATATACCCCGACTGAAAAATCAAGCAGCTGATGATCTAGCAAAGATAGGTTCCAAGAGAGAAGCCATTCCGAGTGGTGTGTTCTTGGAGCATATACACACTCCGTCAGTCAAAGAAGATCCTTTCACCGAAGAAACTCCACAGCCCAAGAGTGCCACAGATCCGACTGAAGTTGAAGTCCCGGCGGTGGTCGACTTGATCATGGAGGTTTTGGTGGTCATTCCCGACTGGACAGTTTCGTATGTCGCTTATATCCTGAGAAAAGAGCTTCCGGAGGATGAGGAAGAGGCTCGACAGATCGTCCGTCGATCTAAGGCCTTTACCGTAATCAAAGGACAATTATACAGAGAAAGCGCGACTGGAGTTAGTCAGAAGTGCATAACACCAGAAGAAGGTCGACTCATCCTCAATGATATTCACTCGGGGACCTGTGGTCATCATGCGTCCTCTCGGACCATCGTGGCCAAAGCATACCGAGCCGGATTTTACTGGCCAAAGGCGAATGAGATGGCAAAAGATATAGTGGATAAGTGCGAGGGATGTCAGTTCTACTCGAATATGTCGCACAAGCCTGCGTCGGCCCTGAAGACCATCCCACTCGTCTGGCCTTTCGCAGTATGGGGACTGGACATGGTCGGTCCTTTGAGAACAGGACGAAGTGGCTTCACGCATGTACTGGTGGCAGTCGACAA
>NW_021228734.1:0-556 GCF_002162155.2 Triticum dicoccoides | reverse complement strand
GATCGTATTCCCTTTCATGCCTTACTTGGCGTAGATCCTGCATATGTTGGTCTTCGGGTTTTCGGATGTCTATGTTACCCCAACACCACAGCCGTCGCTCCGCACAAACTTGCGCCTCGCTCCGTGCCATGCGTGTTTCTAGGGTACCCATCACGGCATCATGGCTATCGTTGCCTTGATCGTTCCACCCAAAAGATCATCATCTCTCGTCATGTAGTGTTCGATGAGTCCACCTTTCCCTTCGCCTCCTCTACATCTTCGTCAACTCCTACTCCTTCCTTGCACACTTATGATTTTTTACAGGGAGCTGAGCAGCCGGTTTCGTCGATGCCATTCACCGTGCTAGGCACGGTGACCCCGGATGCGACTCCACCGTCGCCGCCACGGTCGCCGTCGCCGCCGCCACGGTCCTCTCCACGGTCGCCGCCACCGACTTCGCCTCGGTCGCCGCCACCGACCTCGCCTCGGTCGCCTGGGTCCCGGGCCACTGCCGAGAGCCCTGCTGGGAGCTCCGATGGCGACCCTGCTGGGAGTCCTTCTCCTACTACAGCCGCGT
>NW_021228733.1:0-693 GCF_002162155.2 Triticum dicoccoides | reverse complement strand
CACGAAAAAGCCACAAAAAAAAAATTTAGGGTTAGTTCATCATATCCGAACCAATCTGAGCCTTGCATAATCTTTTTAGGGTTTTGCTTTGTTGAATTTGCGGTTGCATCGTCGTGTCTAGTTGCTGGTCTTAGAGTCTAGTCTTTTAGAGTTTCGAGTTCTGGTCATAAGTTGTCACGCCGCCGCCGCACCATCATCATCGCCCCTGCCATCTACCACCACCGCACCGAATCCGTATCCATATACCACCACCAATCCGTGTCCATATACCACCACCGATCCATATCCATATACTACCACCGCTACCACCACCGCTGCCATATACCACCACCATATATCCACCACCAATCTGAGTTCTTTGCTTATTAGGTTTGTTTTCGGGATCCATCTAGATTCCGATTCGTGTTTCCTTGCCGGAGTAGGTTTCGGAAAAAAAAAAGAGTCGGGTAGCCATGCTCCGTTTAGGCCCAAAATATTTCGAAAACGCATTTTTCGAAAAAAATTCTGGCTATCCTATTTTTAGGTGTTTTTGAGTGTTTTGAGACAGGTGCCATTATAGGAAGTTTTTTTTGACCCGTTTCCAGTTTTTGGGTCCGGGCAGCCAAAAAAAAAAAAAATTGGTCGAAAAAATTTCGTGCCCATCCTGTCAGTTTGAGCTAGGAAGAGTTTTGAGACACTCGCCATTATAGTGAT
>NW_021228732.1:0-1387 GCF_002162155.2 Triticum dicoccoides | reverse complement strand
ACAGTAAGTTGCTAGCACCTTATTGTTTGAAAACAGTCCATAGGGAGCCCAAGGTCCAGAGTAAAGATTTAAAACATATTGAGCTAGATTTTTTTAGTCTAGGCAGCGCACAGTTTGCTGCCTTTGTTGGGTACTTGGGTGTACAATGAAACCATCAAGTTTTGGAATTCATAATAGCAGCCAATAACATCAGTAGCAAGCAATGGGACTGGGATCTTGACTATTTGGTGTGCAGTAGATGCTTAATACACAATGGCGCTCTAATTTGCACTAATGATTATAATTGAGTTGTTAATGACTACCACAAGTGTAAATATATTACACTGTGTTTGGATGTCTGTATTGGAGGCCTTCGTATTGAATTGGTTTCAATTCCAACTCAGCAATGAAACTGTAATGGACATGATTACGAATTCAATTGTTTGGATGTTAACTGAATTGGCTCATGGAATTTTACCGTGTCTGTTTCAATTCATTTGTTACTTTCGATGGGTTTCAATTCATTAACTAATGTTCTTGATGTAATTTTTATTATGTTTGAGACACTTTGTACTTCCGGTGAACCTTTATAACACATCTGATCCTTTTCGCAAATTTTTTTTACTAGCGGTCACATTTCCTTTTGTTGAACTTAACATCTAATGCAAAGGCCAAAGAAGATAATTACTGTTATGATTGCCACAACTGGTAGGGAAACCTATGGCTGATATTACATCAAAAGGATAGAGCATCTAACATAGTAGGTGTGTAACAAAGTGGCAGATAAACTTGTTCAGGAAGACTCAAGTTTCAAGACGAACGGATATGGCATCTGTGCTTTCTATTACCCAATGAAGTGCCTTTAGGGGACAAATAAAAATCTTAGTTGTGGTTTTTGTAACGGGTGATCCAGTAATTACTTCATATCTGGATTTTTTTTTGAAATGGAGAAAAAGATTTGTCTCAATGATTAATTATGCAGAAGAGAGTCATCTAGTTAATTAGCCAAAACCCCATGTAAACCAATATAAACAGACCACATGCTAGCAACTCACCAAGCAGACCATTTTAGATTCCATTTTTTTCATTGGCATGCCTTGATGTTTCCCTGTTAGGACATGTCGTTGGTTGCCGGTGTTTTTCCTTTTAGGCCGCATTTGGCATTAGGGTATTTTAATAAAGGGTATTTAATTTACCACGGTAGCTAAACATCAGTCACTTGAAAATCCAATTTGGATCAGTCGATTTTCGCTAGAAGGAAGCAGACGTCGGTGGGATGGAAGAAGCAGCCGCTGGCTTGTCGGAGAAGCTTCCCCATGATCTATCATCAGTAGGGGGGGGCATGGCAATGGTGCAAGTTCGTCGGATTTGAGGGGAGGGCCGGGGCAGGGGGCGACAATGATGGAGG
>NW_021228731.1:0-2977 GCF_002162155.2 Triticum dicoccoides | reverse complement strand
AACAGAATAGGAAAATGAATATTGTTGAATTATTTTTGAACTAGGAAAGGAAGGTTTTTGACAGATTTGATGAAGATACGATCCAAACAATTTATGAGAATTTTTTGGGAATTTTTGGAATAACGGAAATATAGGTTGCTTCACAACCTAGGGCAAAAATTGACACATGTACATGACACATAGGCAAAACTGATGAGATGGCGCCTAGTCATTGCAACCCACAACAATTTACAAGGCTATGACCATCTATATTGGTCATTAACAACTAGAAATAAGGCAGCGGACCAGCGTTGTTTGCTTTATGGCCATTTCATGTCAGGAAATTACGACCTTTCTGACCGAAATGGTCGCAATGGTTTAGGGTTTGGATCCCCCGAACAACTTTTGACCAATTGGTCTCAAATGGTCGTAGATTTATGACCAATTCTTCCAGGGTCACTGACAGAAGGTCACAAGTTGACATATTTCTTGTAGTGTTGGTGCTGGTAGAAATATTTGATTTGGTGATAATTGATCAGTGAATTTTTTGCTAAACCAAAATTATTTTCCTTGTGCTACTCGCAAAATAATTCCACTCTTGTTGCTTTATTCTTGCTCACTTCCACTTACCTTAGGGAAATGACTCTTCTCGTCCTGGTGAGCATGTCTTTTGTGCTGATGCTACTCTTGATGACTTTGGTGGCGCCGAAGCACACTTGTAAGTTTGAACTTCGTAGTCTTGTCGTGATCTCCTTCCAAGAGTATATGTAATCCCCCACACACTTGAGTTGCGGTGCAATAGTGGGGCCTGAGAAGGTTGACTTTGAGAGGGGACGACAAAATACAAAATTTGAATACCGAAGGGGGAGGGGTGATGCCCCCCACTTACCGTAAGCTCCGCCGATGCTGTGAAGCTATCTTTTTTGCGCGTTATTTGGAGCCACAATTTGAGTTAGGCATTGTTGAGGAAATCGTTAACTGGTAACTGCTCGATTGGCTCGCGAGTGGGGGATTAATAGGCTAATCGACAAGTTAATCGGTCATTTAATCAATTAATCGGATGATTTATTGGTTTATCGGCTACTCGGTGACCCTAGGAGTAGGGGTTAATCGGCAAGTTAACTGGTTAATCGGACGAATTCTTGAACAGGGGAGTTAGGTAAAGGTGTTTGCTGACTATGCAAATTTATGGTGGCTTGGGAAATTCATTATGATCTTCCATTTGTGTATCGTTCTTGTAGTCATGGCAAGAGTCTGACTTAGTTGTGTCATGGCCACCATACATGAACTACTATGGTATCATCAATTGACATATTTATAAGTTGTTTTTTATACCATGCATGCTAATGATGATTGGTGAAGATTATACATGTGCGCTATGAGGGCAATGTTGACATGCATACACCTGTCCTGCCTACCCCCTTTCCTGCTGAGCCCCTGCCCCTTCGCTAAGGGCCAAGAAATAGGGAAGTCAATGTTCTTAGGAGCCATTTTGCAATAATAATTAGAACCATTTTGGTTATTATAGTGCTACCGTGTTGAGTGTACAACAAGTGTTAGCATGTTAAAGCACATTAAGAATACATATACAATAAATAATTAGATCACCCTATTTCTAGTGATGTGTATATTTGTATGGACACGATGCCCATATAAGTGCAACTAACTTATATTATGTCTTAAACACTAATTGCCTAACAACTACATGCTATTTGAAGACTATTTGTCAGGACTAGCAAAGTGGCTCGCGCACATGCGTGGACAACACCTTCATGAGGTTTTAATTTTATTACTTAAACTCTTATACGAAGGTAAACTACATATACTTATGATTGTCGAGATATATTCAATTTTTATTACTTTTGCTATCTTTGTTATAAAATACATGATTTTTTTATAAATGGTGATTAAACTTTTCTATCATTGCCAATTATTAGGTAAAAACCTGTCAAAAATTTATTAGATGAAAATTGATATTTAGTATGATTTTCTCAAAATGCATATTTTTTAGTGTATACATATTAATTAAGTTACAATTTCAAGATTGTGTAAAACAACATGCATTTTGTAACAAGGGGTATACTGCTTTAATAAAGGGCCAATTCCAGTTCTGCCCTTAACTCAAACCCACTACTCAGTTTTGCCCCTAATTTTTAGGTATGCTCAGTTTTGCCCCTCCGCCGTTAGTGTCACTTATAGAAATGCCCTTTTGCGCCGTTACCGTCCGGTCAAAGGACTTTGACCACCCAGAAAAAAATAGCAAAAAAAAATAAAAAAAATCTGAAATTTTGTGGGATCGAAGATAGTCATGTCCGCAAGGTGCGTGCAAATTTGTGTGCCGTTCAGACACCCTGAGAGCTTGTGGCAAAGGAAATCATAAATTTTGTACGCATGTGAACAGTAAATTCGAAAAAATAGAAAAAAAATAAAAAAAATATGAAATTTTGGGGAACAGAAGATACTTAGGTGCACAAGATGTGTGCACATTTTTGTTGTGTTTGGACATCGTATGAGCCCGTACGAGCTTATAGGAGCTAAACTTTATTTTTTTCCTCCGCGAGCTCCTACGATGTCCAAACACAACAAAAATGTGCACACATCTTGTGCACTTAAGTATCTTCAGTTCCCCAAAATTTCATATTTTTTGATTTTTTTTCTATTTTTTCGAATTTATTGTTCACATGCGTACAAAATTTATGATTTCCTTTGCCACGAGCTCCCAGGGTGTCCGGACGGCACACAAATTTGCACGCGCCTTGCGGACATGACTATCTTCGATCCCACAAAATTTCAGATTTTTTTGATTTTTTTGCTATTTTTTTTTGGGTGGTCAAAGTTCTTTGACCAGACGGTAACGTCGCAAAAGGGCATTTCTATAAGTGACACTAACGGCGGAGGGGCAAAACCGAGCATACCTAAAAATTAGGGGCAAAACTGAGTAGTGGGTTCGAGTTAAGGGCATAGATGTAAATGTACCTAACGCAATTTATGTTCTTAA
>NW_021228730.1:0-948 GCF_002162155.2 Triticum dicoccoides | reverse complement strand
ATTGGATGTAGTAAGGATGTGGATGTGGTCTTGTGGTGAGAGAAAGCTTCTCCACCATCTCCATGCTAGCCAAGTTGTTGCAACTCCCTCCGTCTATTATGACGCGCACAGAACGTTCCTTCACAACTCCCTTGGTATGGAACAAATTGTGCCTCTGATTTTGCTCAGCTTGTGTGACCTGCACACTCAAAACACGTTGAGCAACTAAACATTCATACCTGTCAGCGTCTTCAGGAGCCATGTATTGCGTCTCATGATCAGAATCATCTCCACCATGTTCTTCACATGTAATAAGAGCCAATGTCTCCTCATCATAGTCACTAGCGGACTCATATCCACCACCCTCGGTAGCAATCATCACACGCGGAGATTTGCATTCTCTCGCATAATGACCTCCTCCCTTACAACGACGACAAATAATATCACTTGTGTGCCCTGTTGATGCCCTGGAAGAAGAAGAACTCTGTGCAGGCCCGACAGGTGCGCTCTTGGCAGATAATGGTGGTTGTTCCTGTTTTCTTGTATCACAGCTGTAGGAGGCACCTGATTGAGGTGCTGGTGCAGTTGAAGTAGAAGATGCACGCGGTGTCCATGATGAAGGTCGGCCTGCAGAAAAGTTAGTTCGCGCCAATGCTTGTCGATCCTGCACTTCACGTTCAGCTTTACAAGCAAGATGGAATAAACGAGTGATATTAGTATACTCCTTATAGTCTAGAATGGTCTGAATCTCTCTATTTAATCCACCCAGAAAACGTGCAAGCATAGCTTCATTCTCCTCAACAATACCACATCGAATCATGCCAGTTTGTAATTCCTGATAATATTCTTCTACAGAATTTTTTCCTTGTCTTAAACGCTGCAATTTTTGAAGCAATTCACGTTGATAATATGGTGGAACCCAACGCGTACGCATAGCGGTTTTCAAAGCAGCCCAAGTAGTTGGAATAG
>NW_021228729.1:0-931 GCF_002162155.2 Triticum dicoccoides | reverse complement strand
AGTAGTCATCAGCTTTGCTCTGCCAGACGTTCATAACATCTGGTGTTGCTCCAGCAGCAGGCCTGGCACCCAGCGGTGCTTCCAGGACGTAATTCTTCTGTGCAGCAATGAGGATAATCCTCAAGTTACGGACCCAGTCCGTGTAATTGCTACCATCATCTTTCAACTTTGCTTTCTCAAGGAACACATTAAAATTCAATGGAACAACAGCACGGGCCATCTATCTACAATCAAACATAAACAAGCAATATACTATCAGGTACTAAGTTCATGATAAATTTAGGTTCAATTAATCATATTACTAAAGAACTCCCACTTAGATAGACATCCCTCTAATCCTCTAAGTGATTACGTGATCCAAATCAACTAAACCATGTCCGATCATCACGTGAGATGGAGTAGTTTCATTGGTGAACATCGCTATGTTGATCATATCTACTATATGATTCACGCTCGACCTTTCGGTCTCCGTGTTCCGAGGCATATCTGTATATGCTTGGCTAGTCAAGTATAACCTGAGTATTCTGCGTGTGCAACTGTTTTGCACCCGTTGTATTTCAACATAGAGCCTATCACACCCGATCATCACGTGGTGTCTCAGCACGAAGAACTTTCACAACGGTGCATACTCAGGGAGAACACTTCTTGATAATTAGTGAGAGATCATCTTAAAATGCTACCGTCAATCAAATCAAGATAATATGCATAAAAGATAAACATCACATGCAATCAATATAAGTGATATGATATGGCCATCATCATCTTGTGCTTGTGATCTCCATCTTCAAAGCACCGTCATGATCACCATCGTCACCGGCGCGACACCTTGATCACCATCGTAGCATCGTTGTCGTCTCGCCAATCTTATGCTTCCATGACTATTGCTACCGCTTAGTGATAAAGTAAAGCATTACCTCGCAATTGCATTGCA
>NW_021228728.1:0-1940 GCF_002162155.2 Triticum dicoccoides | reverse complement strand
AAATAAGTTATTAAAAATAAAAAAGAGGTGCAATGCTGGTTAATTTGCTTCAAGCCTTTTGGGATAGTGTAGACTGCACTGCACATAGCTCAGTGCAATCTATGCTATTCCGAAAGGCTTGAAGCTAATCAACGTGCAGGTGAGCATTGCGCCTCTTCGTCATTGTCTCTGCACTCACGGCTTATAAACCGCTCATACTGCCTTTCTCTTGGCGAGCTGGGACTAAAAATCAGCTTACTAAGAAACTCTAGTACCGGTTCATGCCATGAACCGGTACTAAAGGTCGTCGTGGGGGCCCCAGCCTGACCACAGCCGCACTGGCCTCATTAGTAACGGTTCGTGGCATGAACCGGTACTAAAGGTTGCCCACGAACCGGTACTAATGATGCCCGCCCGCCTAGCCATTGGAACCGGCACTAATGGTCACATTAGTGCCGGCTCAAATTCAAACCGGCACTGATGTGCTTCACATTTGACCCTTTTTCTACTAGTGAAGATACATAGTGGGAGAAACTGGATTTCCTCAGAGTGTAGCGCTTCCTGGCCATTGGATCTTTTCTCGGGACACGATGCTCCTTGCCCGGCGGCGGCCCGTCCTTCACCAGCTTCTCCGCATCCATCTTGCCCGAGTGCACTTTAGCACGGGCAAGCGCCCTACGGGCACCTTCGATGCAGACGGAGCGCTTGATTACTTCAAGCCGTGGACAGGCATCCACCAGCCGCCTCACCAGCCCGAAGTAGCTCCCAGGCAGAGCGTCTCCAGGCCAAAGCCGAGCTATGAGGCCCTTTATGGCCTGTTCGGCCACCTTGTGGAGCTCGACCATTTGCTTCAGCTGGTCGCTCAAAGGCACCAGGTGTCCGGCCATAGCATACTGAGACCAGAACACCTTCTCCGTCGAGCTCCCCTCCTCGGCTCGGTAGTAGGCGGCGGCATCAGACGCACTGCGGGGCAAATCTGCGAATGCTCCTGGAGAGGTCCGGACTCGGGTAAGTAACAAGTAATTCACTTTCACGTGCTTGCACGGTCCTTGATGCGCCGCGTCCTCCACCAGTCCTCCTTCTCTAGTGTCGCCTAGAGGGATGCAGCCACTACTTGCGTTGATGCTGCCCCTGCGAGCTCGCGCATGTGTTCTGCCCTGTAGGCATCACCATCAAATGCAGAAGGTCCATGTCGGGCCCAAACTCAAGGACCACCATTTCGGTGCCCCGTGGTTTAGCGACTGCCGTCACTCCAGACCGCCCCCGGCCCTGGCCTAGGGTTTGGTGGGCGCGCTCAATGCCGTCTTCCAGTGGTGGACGAGGAGATCCGGCACGAACCACGCACAGAGAGGAGCTCAACCTCTACTGCCTCTGCATGCCCCCATGTATAGCAGATCCTCATCCCTGCCTTTTCTAATTTCACCAACTCAATTTGGGTTCATAAAGAACATAGTTCATTTTCCTAACTAATGTCAGAACCATGGTGTAAATGCCAACATCTAGTTGGGATACTGGTGCATCAACCAAACATTGGTGTCTCCATAAACAGGGATTGCCTCTTTATATGTTGCTTTTGAGAAGATGTATTTTCTTTTCCTTTTAGTCTGGTGAAATAATTGTGTTGACGTCTAGATAGTCCATGCTGGTCCATTCCAATTTACCATTTTCGTAAAGTCAGATGGATTTTTCATGGTAGTGCCCAGTGGTGGTTGTTTTGTGTCACATTTCCAGATACACATGTAGTGGTGTTCTTACTGTATATGTGATAATGCCAAGGAATTTAGCTAATTAGCAATGTTTATATCTTGTAGTTTCTTAATTTCTGTATTTGAAGATGGCCTCAGTTGGTCGGAACGCAAATGTCAAGATACGCTGATCAGTTTTTGAGATGTTCCATCATGAATAAAGATGGCAACTTTTGGGGGCAAGGTTGTTTTAAAGTCAGATGATTGCTATGTCGT
>NW_021228727.1:0-1407 GCF_002162155.2 Triticum dicoccoides | reverse complement strand
AGCAAGCTACCTCCAAGCTCTATAAAAACGTGGGAACAAATGCAAAACTCATTCCTCGAGCGGTTTTATAGCACGCAGAGGACGGTGGGCATAACTGAGTTGACCCAAATTGAACAAGGGTTCAACGAGAGGGCGACTGATTTCATAAATAGATGGAGAAACCTAAGTCTTTATTGCCCACAGCCAATCACTGAGCCAGAAGCAGTGCGTATGTGCATGAACAATCTCCGCTCGAAAGTGGCTGTCCAGTTACAAGGAGTGAGACCCCTCACATTTGAAGAGTTAGCTTCAAAATCCACGGATATAGAAAATTTTATGCAGCTTGTCGCTCGTCGAACAAAAACGACATTCAACAAGCCTACAGACAAAGGTGGTCAGCGTGAAAAGTTGCCGATGAAACCCAAGTCTGCACAAGCCATGGAGACAACGGCGGTAAAACCTGAGTTTCAGCCCAGAAGATCACCTATAGGGAACCAAGGGCAGCGAGATGCACAGGTTGGTAGGAGGCCAACTCTTAGCGAACGGCAAAACAGGGAGTATTCTTTTCATGTAGAAGAAATTGATGACCTTTTCACTGGTTTAAAGGAGTTGAGTCTAATAGAACTTCCTAGGCCCAAAAGGCCAGAAGAAGCTTCAAAATTTAATGACCCAAATTTCTGTCACTACCATCGCATTTTGGGCCATACACTCAAAGATTGCTTTGTTGTGAAGAATATCATCCAGAAAATGATCGATGAGAGGACTATTGATGCGGATCTCCTCAAAAGCATGACAAAGGGAAAGAAAAAGGCTTCAGCAAATGTCGCCACCCTCCAGGATGATGCGGTGAGTTCTGCGTCTTCAAATATGAAGGGTACTTATGATGATGCATTACTAATTTCCAAATATGGATGTTCTCCTATGATAATTCCAGGCCTTGCCAAATCGCAAGATCAGCATAAAGGAGAGGCTTACACTCCCTTCAGCAATGGTGCAGCCCAAGGTTGGGGGCCACGGCGGTCAAAACGCCGTGTACTACCCCCAGTGATGGAAGAAGCTCCTCCTCTGCGCTTCGCACCGAAGATATATCAGCACACCACGAAGCGCAAGAGAATACGAAGTGAAGAATTCAACGTTCTCACTATTGGTGTGTTCGAGGATGATGGCGAGTCTCTATGCTTCCCTGACGAAGAACCATTAGAAGTTGATCAGGTTCATCTTAGATCAGGTCGTCAATTAGCAGACCCTCATCCCCCACCTAGAAAGGAACCAAAAAGCAAGGATGCAGTTCCAAATGATTCGACGGACCCTGCTTGTAGGGTGCCAGTCAAGTATGATGTAATCGCACATTTGAAGAAAATACTAGCTATGCTTTCTGTGTATGATGCTTTGTGTCTTTCATCTGATATGCGTAAAGCTCTTGTCACG
>NW_021228726.1:0-843 GCF_002162155.2 Triticum dicoccoides | reverse complement strand
CCAAGTAAGACCTTTGGGATGGTCTATAGTGATAGTTGATTTGATCTTGCTGAAAAACAGAAACTTTTACGCCCAGAAAAAATAATTTTCATTGTTTTACAGAAGCGTGATAAAATCCTGATTCTTTTTTCACAATACAAGCTTGCACAAGTAAAGGTGAGAGATAACAAAGAGTGGAGCCGGTGGAGACGAGGATGTGTTACCAAAGTTCCTTTCCTTTGAGAGGAAGTACGTCTCCGTTGGAGCGGCGTGGAGGCACAATGCTCCCCAAGAAGACACTAGGGCCACCGTATTCTCCTCACGCCCTCACACAATGCGAGATGCCGTGATTCCACTATTGGTTCCCTTGGAGGCGGCGACCGAACCTTTACAAACAAGGTTGGGGGCAATCTCCACAACTTAATCGAAGGCTCCCAACGACACCACGAAGCTTCACCACAATGGAATATGGTTCCGCGGTGACCTCAACCGTCTAGGGTCCTCAAACACCCAAGAGTAACAAGATCCGCAAGGGATTAGTGGGTGGAATCAAATTTCTCTTGGTGGAGGTGTAGATCGGGGCCTTCTCAACCAATCCATAGAAAATCAACAAGTTTGATTGGCTAGGGAGAGAGATCAGGCAAAAATGGGGCTTTGAGCAACAATGGAGCTTAGAGAGGGAAGAGGTTGTCAACTTGCGGAAGAAGACCCCCTTTATATAGTGGGGGGAAAGATCCAACCGTTACCCACTTATTCAACCCGCGACATGCGGTACTACCGCACAGACACACGGTACTACCGCAAGGGTTTGCGGTACTACCGCTAGACCATACGGTACTACCGCTCGCGCGACAGAGACCATAC
>NW_021228725.1:0-970 GCF_002162155.2 Triticum dicoccoides | reverse complement strand
TTGACTCTAGTAAACTCTTTGGGTGTTAGTCACATGGGGATGTGACCTTGAGTGTTAATCACATATCGATGTGAACTGGATTATTGACTCTAGTGCAAGTGGGAGACTGTTGGAAATATGCCCTAGAGGCAATAATAAATTAGTTATTATTATATTTCCTTGTTCATGATAATCGTTTATTATCCATGCTAGAATTGTATTGATAGGAAACTCAGATACATGTGTGGATACATAGACAACACCATGTCCCTAGTAAGCCTCTAGTTGACTAGCTCGTTGATCAATAGATGGTTACGGTTTTCTGACCATGGACATTGGATGTCATTGATAACGGGATCACATCATTAGGAGAATGATGTGATGGACAAGATGTCATTGATATCTCTCGACCCGGGCATGAGCTTGGAAAACTAGTTTCAGCTCTTCGAACATCTCATATGCTCCGTGATGCTCAAAACGCTTTTGGAGCCCCGGTTCTAAGCTGTAAAGCATGCCGCACTGAACGAGGGAGTAATCATCAGCGCGAGTTTGCCAAGCATTCATAATGTCTTGGTTCTCTGGGACGGGAGCGTCACCTAGCGGTCCTTCTAGGACATATTGTTTCCTGGCAGCTATGAGGATGATCCTCAGGTTCCGGACCCAGTCCGTATAGTTGCTGCCATCATCTTTCAGCTTGGTTTTCTCTAGGAACGCGTTGAAGTTCATGTTGACATGAGCGTTGGCCATTTGATCTACAAGACATATTTGCAAAGGTTTTAGACTAAGTTCATGATAATTAAGTTCTAATTAAATTATGAACTCCCACTCAGATTAGACATCCCTTTAGTCATCTAAGTGTTACACGATCCGAGTCGACTAGGCCGTGTCCGATCATCACGTGAGACGGACTAGTCATCGTCGGTGAACATTCTCATGTTGATCGTATCTTCCATACGACTCGTGTTCGACCTTTCGGTCTCCGTGTTCCGAG
>NW_021228724.1:0-562 GCF_002162155.2 Triticum dicoccoides | reverse complement strand
GGTATATACTATACATACATACATACATACTATACAGATGGTGACTAAAGTCGGGTCAGCTCATTGAGTACCCGCAAGTGATTCTGACGAGGAGGCTGAAAGGACAGGTGGCTCCATCCCGGTAGAGGTGGGCCTGGGTTCCCGACGGCCCTCGACTGTTACTTTGTGGCGGAGCGACAGGGCAGGTTGAGACCACCTAGGAGACAGGTGGGCCTGGCCCTGTTCGGCGTTCGCGGATACTTAACACGCTTAACGAGATCTTGGTATTTGATCTGAGTCGGCTACGAGCCTATACGCACTAACCATCTACGTGGGAGTAGTTATCGGTATCCCGACGTCGTGGTATCAGCCGAAGCCCTTCAGACGTCAGCGACGGAGCGGCGCGCGCCAGATTGGAACGTAAGCCTGCTCTTGTATTAAGGGGGCTAGTTCTGCTTTCGGCCGCGTACGCAACGTGCAGGTGTGCTATGGGCGATGGGCCCAGACCCCTGTGCGCTTAGGTTTAGACCGGCGTGCTGGCCTCTCTGTTGAGCCTAGGTGGGGCTGCGACGTGTTGATCTTC
>NW_021228723.1:0-479 GCF_002162155.2 Triticum dicoccoides | reverse complement strand
CAAGATCTGAATTTTCATCATCTGACCAATCTTCTATCCAGTCTTTCATCAGTTCTCCAAACTCCATGTCTACCATCATATCAGTTAACTCCTCGTCCGCCATTTCCTACAACAAATGATGAAAACATTATCAATGATGAAATATCTACACATAGCTCACGATCACGGATGTTATGTAAACAACCCCAACCGAGGTCGTTCAGATCTGCCAAACCAAGTCAGGAAGATGGCCACGACACCCGTAGTGATCACTTTCAATCGCGAGGAGCAGCACTACAAAACCTAGCTAGATCTGTGATTACCTCTGCCGCCGGATACCTAGGTTAGCCGCCACATCAAATAATGATAGTCCTCGTGGACACAGCCGACGGCTACCGACACTACGTGAACCCTACACTAAAGAAACCCAGATCACGAGGAGCAGCACTACCGGAACAAGATCCACGATTGCATACGCCGCCGGGTAGGTAGGTTTCCCT
>NW_021228722.1:0-1785 GCF_002162155.2 Triticum dicoccoides | reverse complement strand
AGTGTATTTTTGTATATTTTACTCCCTCCGTTCACAAATATAAGATGTTTTGTATATTTCAATGTGGGACTACATAAGAACTAAAATCAGTGAACAAACACACTAAAACATGTCTATATGCATCAAATTCAACTTTTTTAGAACATTTTATAATTGTGAATGGATGGACTAGAAGTTTTTCCTAGACAAAGGGTGGATTTTTATTCACTCTAAATTGAGTATCATGGAGACACAAAAACAATGAGCACCAACATACACACAGAAAAATGACACCGGCAACTAACAAAGTCAAACAAGACCGAAGTTATGCCCTGGTGGAGTAAAAAGAAACAAATATCTGAAGTGATAAAAAAATGATAAAAAACTACACTGGCAACAATATCCTCACCGAACATCTCTTAACATCACTAGCACAACAAAAAAGATTCTTCAACAACAACACCTCGAGAAAAATAATCAAACGCATAAAAATATTGGAGACATCAAACAATTAGGAGAGTACAATACTAATCTGGACTAGAGCACTTAGACACATAAAAACCATTTAATTCCCAAAAATTGCCCCTTCATCTCAACAAAATGAAAAAATATATTTCTCCCAACCCCCTTTTAATACCTTTTTTTTCTTGTCTGGAGACACTTTTCTCTACTAACCAACACCACCTCCTACAACCCTTCTTCGTCGCCTTTCAACAATAAAAACCCTTCTTCCCAACCAGTGCCTCCAGCAAGCCGTGTAGCCACCACCTTGTCTACCCCCTACCCACTTTGATAGAGACGCCACACACTATCACCACCAAGCAAAAGTTGACACTTTTGCAATGTCCCATGGCTCTTCCATGTCTCCAGTGCAGTCGTTGGAACCATCTAGAGAGCCGGCGCTACCATCCTCGCGAGCTTCAAGCAGGGCCGGTCCAGAGATTTTTGGGGCCTAAGGCCAACCTAGAAGCTGGGGCTCCTTAATATATACCTATTTGGACATTTACATATACCACTATTATTTTTACCTCGATATGTAGCTATCTAAAAGATGCACATGCTTCTTATAATAGGGGGAAAATCGCATAAGGCAGCTATGCTTACCTTGGCCAACATCAACACATTTGGTGCCTCCATATGCATGTTCTTTTCTATAACATTTTTTTTGTCTTCTGATGAGGGATTAGAACCATGTTTCAAGCCCACTAGATAATGAGGATAGTGGTTGAAATTTTATTATTTATAAAAGATTTGTTGAACAGAGAAATCAACATATTACTTGATATCATCTGCAAACCCGAAACCTTGTTTTGTGGCCACTTTGATCCTCAAGATCTAAGTTGAAATCTTTTGGAGGGAAGGAACCGTCTGAATGCCCTTGATAATGATTACATTTTTATTCTAGAAAGGTTGTAAATCTCAATCGCAAAATCCATAGAGCCCTACAAAGAGAAGATCAAAAAGAAGCGAAAGACTAGGTGGATAAATACGTAGCTGTTAAAGACAAGATCAATTCATGCTCGTGGTTTCACGGATTATGCAGAAGCGAAAACAATCTGCCAATGAGACAATGACCTGCAGATGGCTGATGGTTGCACCTCGCGGCCTAGCGGATGCCGGATGGTTGATGGCCCGGTCGCCGGCATGGGCACACGGCTGCGGCGCAACACCAGGGTGCCGTGCGCAACAGCGACAATTAGCCAACGAACAAGAATCCCCAGTGGCCGAGCGATTGGCAGAGAGTCCAAGATGAAACAAACCAGTGAACGTTCAGATATTCGGAGTGATTAACGCGTGCGGCCGTGC
>NW_021228721.1:0-1759 GCF_002162155.2 Triticum dicoccoides | reverse complement strand
CCCGTCCAGCGCCTCTTTTTCTACCGCCACGCCGATCCATCCTCCGCGCTCCCGCTGCTCACCGCTTCGCTGCTGCACGCGCTCGCCCGCTTCTTCCCGCTCGTCGGCACCATCAGCCCGGCCGCCCGCTGCCTCTCCTACTCCAGCGGCCACGACGCGCACCACCTCCTCCTCGCCGAGTCGATGGACAACTTCGACCGCCTCGTCGCCACCGGGCCGCCTCGTCGTAGCTCACGCCTCTCCGGCCACACACCGGCGAGGCGTTCTGCGCGGGTGGTTCCATTGGTGGGGAGAGAGAAGGAGAGGAGAAGAGAACAAAGAGCATCACATGTGTGGGCCCCGGAGAAAAGTGAGGAGAGAGGGAGTGTGAGGCTGACGGTGGGCTAAAAGCATGCAAAACAGTCTCTCTCCTCCCCCAGCTGCCCCAAGGATCTTGGGTTTGGGGTGGGATCGCCGGCTCTATTTTTAGCCAAATCCGGCGTTTTTTAAGGTCGTGGGGCGCGAGTGGGATTTTTTCGCCCACTGGCGCTGAAAAAGTGCTTCTGGGAGGCTTTTTGGGGAGCCTAGTGGAGATGCTCTAATCAATCCATGCCTGCATGTTGTGTCTCCATGGTTTCACAACTTTTCTCCTTTCACAATTTTTTTTAAAAAGGAAAGAGATAATCGAAAGGAAAGGCACGTGTCGAACCTATTTCTGTAAAGATGGAAGCGTATCAACCTACCGTAGTAGGCCACGGGCAGGGGCAGAGCTACAGGGTGTCCAGGGTAGGCCGGGGCCCACCCTAGGATTCTGGACCAGGCTATACCTCTACGTATTAGGAATGGGCAACAGAAAAATAAAAAGCCCAATATGATCCATATGTGGCTAGCCCACGAAGAAACCCACGCAACTGTTCGGGCCACTGCTCGTCCTTTGACCTCGCTCCCTAATTCTTCCGCCATCTCGCCGCCATGGCTCTCTTCCTGCCTCGCGTGCTCGCTGACCTCGCCGGACGCCGTCCCAGGAGTGGAGGAGCCGATTTATTCTCCGTTTGCCTCGCCCAATGTTGGGGATATAACTATTTGTGTAAGCCGCCCAGGAGGGGCCAGGTTACGTAAAGAAGACTCACCAGAAAGAAGCCCAATACCAAGCATGAAGATGGCGGTTCACAGGCGACTTAAGGCCCGTTGTAGTAAACCGCCACAATGGCATGACTCGTATCATAAGGTAGATTTAACTAGTCACCGAGCCGGACACTGTTTATAAGCCGGCCGGGACTCTGTAAGCCACAGGGCGTCAACCCGTGTATATAAGGGGACGACCTGCTCGCGGCTTAGGGCAAGAAACAACTCATCGAGAGCCGGGCATAGCGTGTCTCGCTCCCTGGTCATTGAAACATCAATACCAACCCAACTAGACGTAGGCCTTACCTTCACCATAAGGGGCCGAACTAGTATAAAAACCTCTCGTGTCCTTTGTCCCGATCAACCCCTTCAAGCTTCCTAGTTGCGATGGCTCCACAACTAAGTCCTTTCACGAGGACATCTGACGTGACAATTCCACGACAGTTGGCGCCCACCATGGGGCCAGCGCACGGTGGATTTGAGTTCTTGAAGGGCAACTTCGAAGGGCTCAAGGGATACGTAACGGGCCGGATGACCAAGAGTCGTTGCGGCAAGATTTACATCGACGACGAAGGCTGGGGCCCCGACGCCGGCTCAATTGAGTACGGATACCGGGTCCCCTTCGGCAGAATCCACGTCTTCATCGGCCGGATCG
>NW_021228720.1:0-1253 GCF_002162155.2 Triticum dicoccoides | reverse complement strand
CTTGTCTCCTTTGTTAGCCACATTTCAGATTAAGCAACGCCGAGGACGGCTTTATTTTCAAGAAGGGGAGGATGATGAGGACATGACTACCTTGGATATGACCAAAAATATTGCATATATGCATATTTGTCAGGTGATTTCTAGTGCAAACTATTCAATAATCTATTTATGTTATCCAGAACAAAAATACTTCACACACTTTTGTGTTTTGTCTAATTGCAGGTGTATGGGACATTTGTACAATCCACATATGAAGATAAGGAAGAAAGAGATATTTATTTGCTGTCCAAAAAGTTCTCTCACGTCACTTTTGGCCCAAGAGAAGATAGAGTCCAAGTCTCTCACGTTCTGGATTCAGATTCGGACTACACAGACATACCTGACTCAAAACGCACACAAGTTTTTCATACGGACTCCGAATTGGGTGATTCTTTTTTTGTTGGAAACTAGATTTCGTGCACTTTCCAACCCAATTGGAATCACCTTCAAATTCGTCCGGAGCGTTGAGTTGTGGACGAAACAATCTGATGCTGCAGCAGAATCCGAGTCAAACTACAAGTCCAAAGGTGTTACATCACCTCCACTTGGGCCCATTGGCCTTGTACGACCTAGATTTAGTTTTAGGCTGCCTTGGGACGTCCTCCCACCTCCTTGGCCGCCACCCCTTGCTCCTATATAAGTAAATCCATCTAGTAGCTTTTCCTTGGGATTTGTTTAGTTAAAAGTTAGCCATTGCAACTTCGTGTGCTTCGTTTGTGTCCAACGACCAGACCAAGACCACTTTTCGGATCCCCACCATTATCAATACTTCATACATATTCACGATATTCAGATTGCTTTTATCATATTCTTGCTTGTTCTTCGATTGCTTGCAGGAATAGACCTTCGTGGTCAGGTTGATCGTGCTCCCGCGTGGTCAATAACCTCTCGGAGTTGATTTAGCGATTGCTAAGGCACAACGTCGTTGCACGTTTGTAGTCGGATCGTCAAAGTCGTCTCCACCAAATCGATAGTTGTCATCTCATCGAAAGATCGGGACACCCCGCCTCTATCACACTAGGTACAGGCAAAGGCATATATAAACCATGAGGATTGAGTCGTGACTTAGCTTTTTGACATGTAGTGCAGCGAGCAATAAAACGCTCAACATCCCGTCTCATCTTTGGCCAAAAGAAATGTGTAGCAAGTACGTCCTCCGTCTTCTTCACGCCAAAGTGTCCCATTAATCCTCCTCCATGCGCCTCCTGCAACAA
>NW_021228719.1:0-422 GCF_002162155.2 Triticum dicoccoides | reverse complement strand
CACACACACACACATGGTTCCATCAAGATGAAGATGGCAATGAGTGGATCTTTGACAGCTCACCTACAACACATGAGAGACGCTCCAAAGGTAACATAGGTGATGGTGCTTCTCTTGTCCCACTAGTGGACTCTCTTGACATTGACTGCTCCCATGATGATGATCACCTTATGGATTCACCACATACTATGTCTTCTACATGCTTAGATATGCCACCTATTTATGATGAATATGACGATGAGCATGTTGATTTGCCTAGTTGTGATACTATGCTCCATTGGATATCTTGTGAATTCTAGCGGTCATGTCATGTTTGACAATCCATTAAACTTGGCATATGCTATGGGTGAGATTTCCCATAATTGCTTGCATCATATTCATACCATTCATAACAATGCTATAGATATCACTAGTGATGCATT